>NC_084734.1:90428230-90608230 GCF_033978785.1 Entelurus aequoreus | reverse complement strand
CATTTACACGCAATTTCTGCCAAAATTGCACATTCTAGTTAAGGAATACACTCCAACCTCACATGTGCATGCCTTTCATGTTTATCATACTGCACTAATGTATTATCTATAAACTAACACCAAATAAAATCTGACTGAACTTACCATAGCTAATTAAGACTAGAATAACACGTAAGCTTGATCATAGTTTTTTATTAATTTGATGTTTAATAGATGAAAAAACAAATCTTTTGGCTTCATGTCTATATACGTTTTACTTCACAGACAATACTGGAGTTTTATTAGCAAGCTACTACAAAAGATTGGATGTCCTCCAAAACTACTCAGCATGTTGATCTCTTTCCATTCCAACATGAAGGGAACAATCTTGTATGATGGATCTTGTTCTGACTCCTTCTCTATCAACAGTGGTGTTAAGCAGGGCTGTGTCTTAGCACCAACTCTTTTTGGAATATTCTTCTCTATACTCCTGTCCTACGCTTTTGACACATCCATTGAGGGTGTCTATCTACACACACGGTCTGACGGCAAATTGTTCAATCTGGCAAGATTACGTGCGAAAACCAAAAGGAGGTCAGTGTTAATCCGAGAGATGCTTTTTGCAGACGATGCTGCTCTTGTTACCAACCCCAAAGAAGCCTTACAACGTCTAAGTGATTGTTTTGCGAATGCTTGTGAACAGTTTGGACTTACAGTTAGCCTGCAGAAAACCAATGTCAGTGTTCAAGGTGCTGCAAAACCTGCTATCAAGATGAATGGTGTCACTTTAGAAGTAGTAGATAATTTTATATACCTAGGCTCGACAATCAGCAATAAACTCTCGCTTGATGTTGAACTTGACAGGAGGCTTGGAAAGGCAAATACCATCATGGCTAAACTAGCAAAGCGAGTATGGGAAAACAACGCTCTTACTCAACATACAAAGATCCGAGTTTATCAGGCCTGCATTCTCAGCACTTTACTCTACGGAAGCGAGACCTGGACTACTTACATGAGACAAGAGCGTCGAGTTAACGCTTTCCACATGCGGTGCATCAAACGTATCCTTGGTATTAGTTGGCAGGACTATATTCCACACAGTGTCATTCTTCAGCGGGCTAATATCCATAGCATGAACTCTCTTCTTAGCCAGCGCCGTCTTCGATGGCTGGGACATGTTCGGCGGATGGAGGACGGACGGCTTCCCAAGGACAGTATGTATGGACAACTGGCTGCTGGTTCCAGACTTGTTGGTCGTCCCTCCCTCCGGTTCAAGGACGCATGCAAGAGAGATCTGAAGGCGTGTAATATTCCCTTAGACAGCTGGGAGATACAGGCGGAGAACCGAAATGTCTGGCGTCAAGCGGTTAGACGGGGTATTGCAGAGGCTGATTTGAGGAGAGGCCAGCTCGCAGAGGAGAAGAGAGACAGGAGGAAACGTACTGCAAATACCATCGCACAGCAGGAGCGGGATGAAGTCTCTACACATGTTTGCACTAAGTGCAACAGGGACTGTCACTCAAGAATTGGCTTGTACAGCCATGCTAGGCGTTGTCAACAAACATGAATGTACCGTATCAACAAAACATCAAGTTAAAATGTGAAAATTATAATTAAATATGTGCATTGTATAATTACAACACTCATTAAAACTGAAAATATATTACTAATAATTGACTAAAATAGGATGACAAAACGATTTAAATTATTAAATATTTTTAAAATAAATTAAATAAAAAAATTAAACATCAAATCGAAATAAGTGTCTGACACAAGAGCGTAAATAAGCATGGTCACCTGTGACTAAGCTGCCAAAGATTAGCAGCGTAACCAACAAAAAGAACAGAAGTCATCTTATGCCACAACAACTTTGGCCTAGTTATATTTTTACATTAACAATAAATACTGTAGTAGTAGTAGTAGTAGTAATGTGTACCCAGAAAAAACTAAAATTACTAATAGAATAGTTTACACAAAAGCATAAATATATACTTTATTGTCAATATAAGATGTTTTGAAAGTAATTGAAAGTAATATTCAATTATTTTGAAAATATTTTGCAGTGAGAAGTTGTTCCAGTTACTACAACAACAGTGTGATATACTGTATACTTACTGTGTATAAATATTCATAGTGTAAAAGGTACAATAACATTTCTACTGCTGAGAACACTGATTTTCCAAAGTGCTTCCAGATCCCACATGGATCACCTCAACTCTTTGACCTTTCCTTTTCTTTTCCTGGTGTTGCTCTTGGTCATCCTTCCTTTTCATTACACTGCAGTCTGCCACATGACAGCTGAGGATGACAAGAAGACCCAATTAAATAATTCAACACACCAATAATACTGCTTCATAACCACATTCAGTTGGGGAAAAATCTTATTTCCCCTGTTTACTAAATTTACCCTTATGGAGGGAGTGTTAGTGTGACAAGTGTATTTTACACATAATGAGTAGAGATTAGTAGTATAATAGTTTCTTAAAAGGTACAGGACTTATGTGTGTGTTTTAAGAACATAAACACTCTGGGTCACAATGCTTGCTCCTTGGTAAGAGGTAAAATGCTTATTTTACTCAGTCAAATTAATTTACTGTACAACCTTCAATTCATGTACTTTTTTATATCATGTATCTCTACCATAAAATAATGGATTGTTCATATATTTGTTAACATAAAAAATCAGCAGGGGATCAAATAGTTCGTTTTTGCAATTGGTGAACTGGAATTTTCTTCAGTATTTATTTACTGTATCTTTTCTGACAAAGTTTATAGAGTTATAACAAACTGCCAGTATATGATAAATGATACGTTGTGCAGTGAATTAATGTATGTTTAACACCTAGGAATGTCCCGATCGAGCAGCCACCGATTGTTATCGGTCGATTTTCATGAAAAAAACAGTATGTGATCGGCCATTGCAGATTAGTGTCTTTAAATGCAATCACAAACCCTGATCCTCTCTGGCTGACAAACGGATTGCAGTTAATTACGAGTCTCCATACACAGTGTGGAGATGCTCCACTAAGCTAATAATAATCACCTCCATTAATTAAACTGCACTTCTGAGTATCTTAAGTGTCATTATCAAGTATCACTATCCGTAAGGACGAGGCTCAATATGTTACATACAGAGAGAAAGCCAGGAGCAGGCCTCTGGAGCAGGCACATTAATAGCTAAGCTAAGGTAGCTTTAAAAAACATTAAGAAATAAGTGCTTAGTAAATTTTAAGAAGTGTAGATGGTTAATAAGAGTATAGAGAGAGGATAACATAACAATAACTTTTAGTGTGTCTACATTGCCAAAGTCACTACACAACATGTAAGAGGTGTCGATATAAAGGGTAGTATACAGTCATCCGGAAAGTATTCACAATGCTACACATTTTGTTATGTTACAGCCTTATTCCAAAATGAAATTAAAACATGTTCTTCTCAAAATTCTACAGACAATACCCCATAAAGCAAACGTGAAAAAAATGCTGCAAATGTATAAAAAAAATAAAAAAATCTAATGTATATAAGTGATCACTGCCTTTGCTAAATACTTTGTTGATGCACCTTTGGCATCAATTACAGCCTCAGGTCTTTTTGAATACGATACCACAAGCTTGGTACACCTATTTTTTGGGAGTTTCGTCCATTCCTCTTTGCAGCACCTCTTAAGCTCCATCAGGTTGAATGGGAAGCATTGATTGTCATTCAGGATGTCTGTACATTGCTGCATGATCGGAACATTCCTATTTAATACTGCATGAACACTGCTGTTCACACTCCAAACTCTGACCTGGGATTAGGAATGAATGCAGGGTCATCCTCACAAATCTTTGTACATTTTGCAGGTTTAGGCTCCAGGTGGACATCTAAGTCAAAGCAAAAAGAAAACATTTTGTCATCACACTAACTAGCAGATATAGTTGGGAAGTCCAGCACACCTTCTGACAAGCATGTTGTCTCAGCAGCAAGACGTGTGTCCATCTCAGAAATCACAGCTTGTGTGATGTCCGTTTCCTTGTTCTTATCAAGTCCAGCATTTTCAGAAGGCAGGGCAGGATCAACAGGTAGTTTCTCTTTCCGTCCATGCTTGGATGAGCTAACATTTGTTTCTGCAAAAAAAATAACAAAAAGCAATAAAAACCCAATGTATCTGCAAACTTTTCTTCTTTGTATATAATACATTTGCAAACGTGTTTTGAAATAGGCTATAACATATTGTGTAAGTGAGGCTGTGTTAAATAACCAAAAACCTATCCTGATGCATTATATGTAACTTATAGCTTAAAACGCTAACAATCTAATTACCTTTGGGTTCATATTTGTATTGGAGCTCCTCCACTTTAAGCTGTAGTCTGATTATATCGCTCTGGGCCTGTAGGAGGAAACAGAAACATTGAATCAAACAAATACTTCATGGCTTTGCTGGGATGCTACCGTAGTAAAACACAAATCCAAAAAGTTGACGGGCCATATAAAGGCTAAGTGAAAAATGCATAAAGTCTATTGATTAATATCTATCAATTTATCTGTCGATGCAGTCAAACCTTTTCTGCTGTTGCTATGAACTCTTTTTTGGTGGAATAAATAGTTGAAGTCTTTGATCATCACTAACAAGAAATAATACATTATTGATGTGATTTGGATGATTTTAAATGTATTTTTGTGGTGTGGGTGTATCATTGATACGCACGATCACACACATACGGTAAGTCTTTATCTATGTACCTTTTTAACATGACGTTCAGAGGAGAAGAGCTTCCTCTCCAGTTCCAGGGCTTTCTGGCTTTCTGACAAGGACTTCATCCTTTGCAGGGAAAGTTCATCTCCTAAACGTTCCACATCCTTACTGCTCACACACAAACAAACACACACACGCACACACAAATATTGATTACATAATACAAACTGCATTGTTGAGCTAGCTACTCCTACTATAATAGTCCCCAACGAGCACTGCTTTAATTTATTACACCTTAATTTCTTGTTTCATTACCTGTTTTGTATGCATATACCTTTTTGTGTAGATTATTTTGATAAAAGTATGAATGTTGATAAGTATACTGGTCATAAACTTGCAAATACAAAAAGCTTGACTCCTAAACATAAACATTTAGAATAAACATTAAAAAAGTAATATCCAAGTGGGCACCAGGCATAAAACATTTTAGAGTGAAAACAACTTTACTCACATTGTATTGTCAAGTTTCATTTTCAGCAGGTCAGTATAATATGTTTCATCCTGGCCATCACTGGCTGTTGGTTGATTACTCTCCTGGGTCTTCAGCAATACCTGCAGACAAACATAGTTGATACTTGCTAAATATAGTGAAATACTGTATCTTATTTTAATATGGCGCTGTGCTTATAAAAGTGGAAGAAAAGACATTGTGAAAAGTTGTATTTGTTTATTAATTTTTTGTCAGTGCACAATATAATTAACCTTTATAAAATGATGTTCTAATTTCACTATGGTTTTTGAACCATGTGCATGAAAACTCATTTGATGTGTCATAATAGAGGATTAAAAAATGCTGGAAAGCTCACCTCGAAATATTTATCATAAAGTACTTCAATAATGAATCAAATAAAACACATTCTGGACTAAAAAAACACTCTACACTATTTATGGAGTTAAAAAAATACATGTTATAAATTGTATAGTGTAAATTGTCTATAGTCTGTATGCATGTGTGCATATATGTGTACTGTGATTGACTGGTGATCAGTCCAGGGTGTATAGAATATAGATGTATGTATGATTTCTTTACTTGAGTATATAATTTGTAAGCTCCAGCTCTGACCAATGAAGACAACCAGAGTAGAAAATGAGTGAATAAAATAATTACCGTAATTTCCGGACTATAAGCCGCTACTTTTTCCCCTCGTTCTGGTCCCTGCGGCTTATACAAGGGTGCGGCTTATTTACGGCCTGTTCTTCTCCGACACCGACGAAGAGGATTTCGGTGGTTTTAGTACGCAGGAGGAAGACGATGACACAATGATTAAAGACTGACTTTTCATATACCAGTAGGCTGGTTATTTTGATAACGTACAGGTGAGCACTTTGTATTACTTTGCACCGTTGTATTATTTGTACTCTGCACGAATGCTGTTCGCCATGTCAAAGATGTGAAAATTTGATTGAATGATTGAAAGATTTATTGTTAATAAATGGGACGCTTTGCGTTCCCAAACAGTCATCTCTGTCCCGACAATCCCCTCCGTGGTAGCAGGAACCCCTATATACTACGCTAATTACACATCAAAACCCTGCGGCTTATAGTCGGGTGCGGCTTATATATGGAGCAATCTGTATGTTCCCCTAAATTTAGCTGGTGCGGCTTATAGTCAGGTGCGGCTTATAGTCCGGAAATTACGGTAGTTAAATTTATATTCATTTAGTTTTATATATATTTTACTCTTTTTAAAGTATCAGCCATCAATCGATTACATTGTGAAGTTAATATTTTCTTTCCCTACCAGAAAGGTAAAGGTGAATGTATTTATCAGTAATAGTTGACACATAGAGAAAGACAGTAAACTCGCCAGATTATCTGCAAATTCTAGATGATCATCACTCACCTCCAACTTCTCTAGTTTCTGCAGCTTGCCCATCAAATGATGTATCTCTTCATTCTTCTCAGAGAGCATTGACTGCAGTCTCTCCACTTGAGAGGGGTCGGCCCTTGAACCCAGGAGCTGCATCAGTGTGGCAATCTGGACCTGAAGAACACACATACAGTATTCAGGCATGTGAAAACCCTTTCAGAAAATATCATTTTGTAATTCAAAATTAGGGACAAGCTGTAAAAATGGATGGATGATTTCCTACAATTGGGTGCATTTCTACACTATATTTTACCTTTAGATGTATTCTTATCTACCAACCTCTTTTGGCTGTTTTGACACTCACATGTCCCATGTAATGTTCCACAGATTTGTTAGTTTTTTTGTAGTGTTTACTAGCATTACTATAATTAAAATGCAAAGGAGAATACATAATAGTGTACATTAATATTGAATATTGAGTTACCTTCATGCGCTGCAACTGCTGTTTGTTGAAAGCATGTTGTGTTTGAAGAGACTCATACTGGACTTTCATGCTGATGAGTTTTCTCTCCATTTCAGATCGTTTATCCTCCAACTGAAGTGCAGAAAAATATGTACACATGAACAGAGCAATGTTATATCATGTCTGTATACATTCGATTAGAGAACAGCACAATATTTGTAATATATAATTTAAATGAACACATGAAGATAGGCGAACACACACTAGGCCTGCACCAATTTGAGAAAAAAAGTAATTGCAATTTTTCTTTACAAAATTGCGATTTTTATATTTTATACATATAAATAAACAAAACTAACAAGTGAAGGAAGACATGTTACTTTTAGACTGCCAATCAACATATGCTTGTCTCAATGTGCCACAAATTAGAACAATATGCAACAATTTACTTTAAAAGCCCCACTTAAGAACTTTCAAAGCGGTAGTGTTTTGCCAGTAGAAGACCACATTTCCCATGATAACTACTAGCGCATATAGCGTCATAGTGACATTTCTGACAGGCTGTCATATTCGCACAATTATTACATCTCTAATGGCTATGCTGATGTTAAATAGCAGACACTATCAAGAAAAGATCTTCGATTGCGCTACAAACATGACGCTACTAC
Organism: Entelurus aequoreus; assembly: GCF_033978785.1. Taxonomy (NCBI): domain Eukaryota; kingdom Metazoa; phylum Chordata; class Actinopteri; order Syngnathiformes; family Syngnathidae; genus Entelurus; species Entelurus aequoreus. The sequence goes on along the minus strand of NC_084734.1, from coordinate 90,600,574 downwards.
CAAGAATGTATCGGGGCGGATGCAGGTTTGAAGCAAAGAAAACCAGCGGGAGATTTCTTTATTCCACGGTTGAAAATGTATTTAGCGCTGCTTTAAAAGGATATACATTTTTATTTGTCATTACTGTATAATTGTTTACCATTGTACTGTAATTAGAAGGTAAATAACTTTGTTATCCTAAATAACCAAACAAAAAAATAAAATGGATTCTCATTTCTGTAAGCAAAAATGTAATTTAAATAAACATTGAACATCTTAAAGTGCTTTTTTTTTCCTGTTGGAAAAATTACGTCGGGTTGTCTTTTTTTGTTACAGTCACGTGATCACCGCATTCTCTCTCATTCGTCTGTGTTGATGAGCTCATACTGCCGATCCGATTTGAATCTGAAATATTCCGACAACGAGACATTTGGCTATGTTATCATGTTTGTTTCTCTTAATTTTTGTTACTTTGCAGAACTTCTCACTAGTGAGTTGTGAGGAGTGAGGCTCAGTGTCGTGCTTCCTGAGTGTGTAATTGTGTAAGAGAGTGGTGTTGCTCTCTGCCGACCAGGACAAAGATTGTAAAAGACTAAGAAGAGGGTTCACTCTGTTTAGTTAATTTAATCGTTAAACAATCGTGCTGAGAGCGATGCACAGTGTGAGACCTCTTTCTCTTTCTTCCCAGTTCACAAAGAAAACAAACACAAAGACATAGCAGTTTATTGACGCTGGTAAAGTATTTCAACATCATGTTTATATATATTTTTTAATTGATTGACTTATTGACTATCAGCCCATGCCTATTCACCATTAAACATTTTAACAAGGAGCAATCGGTGTTTGTTATTAGCATACTGGCTGCTTCCACTGCAGCGCACTCACACTTGCTGTTTCTTTAAACCCTTTTGGTTGGCCAGGAGGCAAATAACGCAAGACTCAACAATTCTGATTGGCGAACATTTCTGTCACTCAAATGCTGGTGACGGAGGAGAAAAAAAAACCTTCAGCTTCTTGCAGCTATTTATCGCACTAATTAAAATATCAATTCGATGCCGATTAATCGTGCAGCCCTAGCACAGGACTTTTCAACTGGCAGCACAGGGGCCAAATCCAGCCCAGGAATGACACAATACTGACCCCCGAGCTTAGTTCAAAACTTTGGAGAAAAGCATTTTTGCACAATTATGTACAATATGTCTGAGCACAGCTGTAGCTAACAAGTCGTAGTGGAGAAACTCTCTTATACTCCAATCAGCCTGCTTTGAAGAGCCCCCTGAAAGACTTATGACCAAATATTTGCATGGCTGTATCATTTCACACTTGATAAGTTCACTTGTTCGTTTTGTAGGGATGTTGTTAAAAACCTTGTCAAATTCAAGACCGATCTGACTATGAAGGCAACTTGAAGCAAAAGTGGTACATCAAGTCCTCTAGAAATGCAGTAAGTATTTGAGAGTTCTGATCTTACCTCAGCAAAGAGAGAGTTGCCTTTACTGTCTGGGTCCTGGGCTTGTTGAAGGAAGGTGTCCAAATGCATCTGGAGTTCTCGGTTGGCCTCCCGACATTCCTGTGGCACAGAGGAGAGGCAAATAAGTATGTGGTCTCGTCGTTTTTGACATTGTGTTGTTAAACTAGCATCCTTTTTATTCGACCTGCAAGAGGAGAAAATCAACAATTCAAATTTAGATTTAAAAAAAATTGCACAAAACCTTCAGATGTTGTCTTTAGCTGTGAAAATTATGAAATTCAAATGAATGAAAAATCCAGCAGAAGAGAGGTTTTATCACAATAGAAGAGGCTTTGTTCACACCAACACAGATCTTTTAAAAACATGTTACAAACGTTGGTTGTTTTACTTGAAAATAGAGCTTTTGGAAAACTCCAACTCAACTCACTCGGTCACAGTGGATATTTTAAAGCAGGGGTCCCCAAACTTTTTGACTTGGGGGCCGCATTGGGTTAAAACAATTTGGCCGGGCTGTGTATATGTATATACAGTATGCATATATATATATATATATATATATAGACATATATAGCGCACTTTCCGCACGCGCGATGATGTCACGTTATCGATGAGAAAATGCATTTTTAGACAATATGATTTGCCTGAGCGGCTAGGAGACACCGTGAGTAGCAAGCGGTACAAAGTGGATAAGAAAAGACAGAAAAATATTTTTTTTCTTTTCTTTTTATACTTGTGACTTCCCGCGGGCCTGATTTTGGACGCTGGCGGGCCGGAAACGGCCCACAGGCCGTAGTTTGGGGACCCCTGCGCTACAGCATTGCGTGGGCATCGGATGTGGTGCCTCTGGACTGTCTCTGACCAGGAGGCAGTCTATATACATTAAAAGTCAACAATCAGAAAGGAGGGGAGTTGTTGGGCCGTCTATTCAATGCCCGCACCTACAGTAAGTTGCAAAAGGGTGAAAAGTTGTGCATGTAAAGAAAGTGAAAGACACATCGTGAGAGTCTGCGCGCACGCAGTATGGTTTTTACGCACAAGACTTTTGTCACCATACTTGATGCATAACAATGCATCAGAATGGGAGCTACTAAAACATACTGTACCTACCTCTAATGCCTTCTGCCAGGTGGCAACTTCTTTGTTGCTCTCCTCTGTGATTTTCTGCAGATTGTGCTGTAAGCTGCTATTGGTCAACTGCAGCTGTTGTTCCCTGTACTTTGATGTCTTTTGTGCAAGTTCCAACTCCAACTAGAAGACACCAATGATTTAACACATGCAATATGCAACATGTTGTATGATATGTCTCCTTCACCTTGATCTTCTCCAAATGCAAGACCTTGTTTTGCAACTCCAGTAACTCTGATGTTGGTGAACATGGAGTGTGTTGATTGAGAACACGTAACTCCTCCATCTTGTTATGCAGCACCTCGGTCTGAACATCAAGTTTTTCTTTCAACTGTTTCTCATTTAGCCGTGTCTCATCCAAAGAAGATTGTAATCCCAGCATCTAAGAGAAACAAATTAATCAAGTGATGAATGCAAAAACACTTGTCTGAATATAAAAGATACAGTATTGTAAAATACAAAACACATACGATATAGAAAGTCTTCATGTTAAAAAAACAAAAACTAGTTATGCGCACAGTAAAATAATATGCAGAAGAATACTCGGTAGCATGTCCCTACAAAATCCCTTATATTATTTGCAGTTGACTTGTTTCATTTCATTATGTCTTCGTTGTCGTATTTTACGCTTCATAATGCGCCACACATTTTCAATGGGAGACAGGTCTGGACTACAACCAGGACAGTCTAGCACCCGGCCCGCACTCTTTTACTAAAAAGCCACGCTGTTGTAACACGTGCAGAATGTGACTTGACATTGTCTTGCTGAAATAAGCAGGGGCGTCCATGATAACATTGCTTGGATGGCAACACATGTTGCTCCAAAACCTGAATGTACCTTTCAGCATTAATGGTGCCTTCACAGAAGTGTAAGTTACCTATGCCTTGGGCACTAATACACCCCCATACCATCACAGATGCTGGCTTTTGGAACTTTGCGCCTATAACAATCTGGATGGTTCTTTTCCTCTTTAGACCGGAGGACTTGACGTCCACAGTTTCCAAAAACAATTTGAAATGTGGACTCGTAGACCACAGAACACTTTTCCACTTTAGCTGGTTATGAACATGTTCATAATGAATGCTTACTCTGAGCCTGCACTAATTGAGTGAGAGCTACTACTTTAATACTCACATTGCATGTTTTATACAGTTATGTTCCAATATAGTTATAACAATTTTATACACAAATTATACTATATACAGTCACGGTGGAGAGTAGGGGACGCAAAATATTTTCTTCTTTACAGGGGGGGGCGTAACAGAAAATAGTTGAGAAGCACTGTTTTACACTGTATTACATTTAAAGAGTGTGTTGTTATACCTTGTTGTTGAGCTCATTCAGTGTTGTCTTATGGCTCCTCTCCAGTTGCTCCGTTTCCTTGTCCATCTTCTGTCTCTGCTGCTTCTTCAAATAGTCAAATTCTGATTGCAAAGAATCAAGGAGCTTGGATTTCAGCTCCACTTCCCTCTGCAGAGTATACTTGTCTTGCTCAAGACCCTAACATACATCAGAGACAGAATAATAGCTGGTTATGAACATGTTCATAATGAATGCCTACTCTGAGCCTGCACTAATTGAGTGAGAGCCACAACTTTAATACTTACTCTGCATGTTTTCTACAGTTATGTTCCAATTAATGTGAAAAAAAATAAGTAATTGATCCCCTGCTGATTTACTTACAAAATAAAAGGAAAGCTCTATACCATTTTTGTGTGGCTTTTCTTGTAAGAGAAACTAAATGTAAGAAAACAATTATATACATTAATTTGTATTAAAGCTGAATAAGTGTTGCTACCTATACATAGGGTGAATCAGTACTTGTTGTAGAAAGCCTTGTTAGCAGTAGGGTTGTCACAATACCAGCATTTCAGTAGTTGATACAGATGAATTTCCACCATTCTCCATACTTTTTTTATACTACAATAAAAAAATTAAAAAAACAGAATCCATGTACTTTTAAATTGACTACTTTTTTGAGAAGTGTTTTAAAGTGTCAAGTATTTACAATTACTGTGCTTCAACATCTTCCTGCACTGAATCTAAATTGCAGTAGCAGCTGCGAAGAGGTTACTATACATTTAAAAAAGAACAGCAGTGTTCTATAACCACTCAGTACATCAAAACACACACTAATGTGGTTATTAATATGCTAATAAGTGACAATAACAACTATTTTTCATTTATAATTGTACCTGCTATGCCAGAGAAGACGCAGCAGAAAGGTTCTATGGAGCCGATTTTGCGACTTGTACGTTATATTTAGCGAGGAGAGGTGTACATTAAAAGTCAAAGAGGAGCGTGTCTTGCATATTGCATTTATTTGGTCATCAAATCCAAGCGGTCCACAAGTCCAAAAAGAGCGCAAACTACCACATGCAGAATGTTGTTTGCTACTTGTTTTAATAATGCAGGAAAAGCAGCTTTCAGCAACACAGGAACTTTTGTAGTTTTTGCCCAAAAAATTGCAATCAAAAATCGAGTTTTCAGATACATTATTTGTTTAAAATTGTGCAACCGTAATGCTAAATATAGCAACAAAGTTGCTCAATTGACATCACAGATCCTTTCTGCTACATCTTATTCTCTGGCAAAGCTTGTGTGTATGAGGTGTTTTGGCAAGCGGAGTTACGATATATACCGCCATAGTTCCATTATAATCCGTTTATGAGCAAAAAACACCAAATAAGTATTTGTGACACAAATACTTTTTTAAATAAAAATATGGGAAACACTGGCTCATTTTGTGAAGACAGCAGGCGCTGACTGCTTGGTGTTCACACAAAGAATCAACGCAGCTCACTGAGGAAAAAGTGTTATACAGTATTTGGTACAGAGGATACTGAAAAAAGCAAGTATCAATGTATTGTTTTGTGTGTTGGTATCGTCTTGGTATCAAAATACTGGTATATTTTTGACATTTCCCAATGAGATCTGAGTCAAAATTTAGTTGACTTAACCATAAAAGAAAAGTACCGTAAATTCCGGACTATAAGGCTGCTACTTTTTTCCTACACTTTGAACTGTGCGGCAAATTTCTAGATTTTTCTTCGCTGGTGGACACCAAAAAATAATTTTACAAAAAATAAATAAATAAGCAAAAACACAGAGAGGGTGTTTTGTTGATTGTGCAATGGCGCCATCTTTTGGACGACTTCACTCACGGCAGGTGTTGCAGTGTCCTTCCATTTACCTGCAGTGCTTTTTTTTTTTTTTTTTTATCCGTGTGCCGTTCAGTCTTCTAGCCGTCCGTAGAGTTCTATTTGTATGGATACTTCATTCATCCAAGCAACGTTTGTAAGTTCTAGAGTATAACTAAAACTGTTTATACTTCCTAAACTGTCCTATGTGTGATGTCTGTAGGAGTGTTTTCATGCATATTTTTATGTGCTTTCGTAATGTAATGACGCTATAGTCGTTAGCAATAGCAAATATGCTGCCACGTTTACAATGGTCTGTTTTAGTATTATTAACTTGCAACAGCATTCGTTTTGTATTGTTTCAGTTTCACAAATTCCTCAGTAAATTCACGTCATCGTGGAGTTAGAGTCTCTTTAGCTGACTGGAGAGCAAGCTTTCGCAGCCAGTGGGTCCATGACGATGACTTCTGCTTTGTTTGATCAGTTGTTTTACTGCTGTGTTACAGGCACCGTTTGGAAACAATTATGGTATGTAAATAAATATTTACAGAATCTTACCGTGTAAATAACTCATTTTACAGCGTATATATCTGCGGCTTAGTCCGTTGTGGCTAATATATGGAAACATTATGTTTTCTTCTAAAATGTAGTTGGTGTGGCTTATAGTTAGAAAAAACAGTACTTTCACTTAGTGGCAAGACTTGTAATGTCATACCTCTAGAGCACTTGTCATATCTATTCTCTGTTCCTCCAGCCTAGTCTGCATTTCCATGAGCTGATTGAGAAGATCCAAGCCGGCACGGGCAGCCTCCTGGATCTGCTCCTCCTTCTGCCTCAGCTGGCGTCGGAGGCCCTGTACCTCATCCTCAGTTGCTGTGTCAGACATCTGAAATGGACACACATTACGGCTGTTAAATTGCATGTATTCATAACAGGATTTAGCTGAACAAAACCTTTAGTACAGAGTTGTACTGATTTCCTACAACAAAATTTGGCATGGCTCATGTCAAGGTGTCCCTGAGCAAGATACCAAACCCCTTACTGCTCCTATGGGTCCGTGGTTAGCACCTTACATGGCAGCTTCCGCTATTTGTGTGTGTGAATGGGTGAATGTGATGTATAATGTAAAGCGCTTTTGGGTTTTATTCCAGGTACAGTAAAGCGCTATATAATTACAGACCATCTATAAGTACCACACAGGAATATGTTAAGCCAGCAGCTTGTTTTTTCTAATTGGCACTTAAAAAATTGTAAATTAAAATGACTACTATTAGATATTACACTAATTTGTTTCGACATCTATAACACGAGGCATGCTAATGAGGAAGATGTTTACATTTGTGTGAAGAGGGAACACATGTAATGTTTTTTTGTTTTTTTAAACTTTAATTTATAAATTTCAACATTTACAAACAGACAAGAAACAACAATCAAAATAAGTACAAAAACAGCACAAAACAGTACAAAAAGAGTACAAAACAGCGCCAGGGGTTATAAATTCAAAGCAACCAAAATAGAATGCAAAAAACATATATATATATATATATATATATATATATATATATGTATATATATATATATATATATATATATATATATATATATATATATATATATATATATATATATATATATATATATATATATATATATATATATATATATATATATATATATATATACATATATATATATATATATATATATATATATATATATATATATATATATATATATATATATATATATATATATATATATATATATATATATATATATATATACTATATATATATATATATATATATATATATATATATATATATATATATATATATATATATATATATATATATATATATATATATATATATATATATATATATATATATATATATAAAATAAACAAAGTGCAAAGCCATAGGCTCACTCAACTCCAGTAAACAACTTAAATTTGGAACACAGCATCTTCGTTCTCACAGCTTTCTGGCTGTTAGAGGTAGAGAGTGTCCCAATGGAGAGCTCTAATTCCCCTTTAAAGGCACAAAAGACAGGTCGGGCATTGAGAAACCCACATCCATTAATACAAAACTTAGTCAATAGCACAATGAGGTTTGAAAGAGAAAATTCCCTTCCAAACCTTTGTTTATACAGTGTAAAACCAAATTTCACATCTTTAAAACAAAGCACAAATTTGTCAAGAATATTGTCCAGGATGAAGCAACAGATGCCCTGCCATAGTGATCGAGCGCTTCAACAAGTCCAAAACAGGTGGTAAACAGTCTCTGGATGCATAGTACATAAGGTGCAGGTAACATCAATGTCCTTCTTATATCCAACCATCACAGTCTTCACAGGGCAATAACGATGAATGATTTCAAAATACATCTCTTTGACTTAGTTGGTAAGTACCTGTCAGGAAGGGACCACGTCTTGACCCAGCAGATGTCATTCACAATATTATTCCAGAGCGCAATTACATATAGGAGACAGACACACAATCATCCTGGAACAAGCTGCGGACCCCTACGTTGTTTTTCTGATCAAAGCGAAGTTTCCCCACAGGAGTGTCAAGTGGACCACTCACAATTTTCACAGCAGAAAGAGGAGGCGAGCAAACCCTGTACAATACAACAACACCTGTTGGAATGGCACCAAACACAACGGCAAATTGCCTAAGAGTCACAGGGACCCCAAAATGGTTGAGAAATTCTTGGCAATTAAAAAGTTGACCTTCCCTATTGAAAAGCTGACTCACCAAAACAATATCTTTGTTGAACCAATTGTTGAGGAAAATAGATTTCCTTCTGCAACATATGTCTCCATTGTTCCAAACGAAACACCTGGTAGGTGAGATGTTGAACACATGTAATGATATTTGTTTGCGTGTGACAGCCGTGACGTCACACCTCTATGGCCGTACAATAACCAAGACGAGCTAGTACGATGTAGTTTTTTGTTTTTTTTCCAAGGCTGGATTCTCGGCTACAGAAATGTTGCGCCGAAGATGCCCGAGTGTTGACGAAAAAACCTGGAGTCGCTTTGCCTCATGTTGTGAAAAGTAAAGACTTGCATTATGGAAAACAAATCATTGCCGTCTGTTTAAGCCCATCATACAAAATACAGCATAGTAATAAAAGTTTGCCAATCGAGCCAACATTATTATTAATAGATAGTTATGGTTTAACTTTATTTCGTACATGCTCGTAAAGGTCCCTTACGATTACTACGTTTTACATAGGCGATGCCGGGTTCTCGTTTAGATTACATAAACATATATGAGACATTAATTAGGTCTACACATGGGCCTTTTGCGCTGCTTATCAACAGACAATAATAATAATAAATCAAACACCTACTATATAAATGAACAGACGCACTTCGTTCAGACTGCTTCGACTGACTTTTCTTATATTTCCGCCTCTTTTTTAAATTCTTCTTCTGCTTTTTTTTCTTGTAGTTATGTTGGCGGTTGGTATTCAATGAAGTATTACCGCCCCCATTTGGCCTGGAGTATGAATCAGCAGTTATACTGCAGTGAACGGAGGAAAATATAACTACTTGTTTTATTGTTTTAATGAATCTTATGTTATTTTTTGTAAATAAAGTTATCAGAACTTAAAACAGATGTGATCGGACCCAGATCACAGTATTAATTATAAATACAATTAACGTGTATATGTTAAATGCGACGACTATAATTAATTGTAATTAGTTTATAATAAAAGTTGGTGATAAAAGTAAATCATTTGTATTGAGGGCAACACTTGAACAGAAAATTGTCTTAATATCAGATATTCAGCCAGCGTTTCAATACAACAGCAAATAAAATAACTTTTTAAAAATCAACAGTGTGGCATTTACAATTGTAACTGCCTTTAATTGATTTGGAAAAAGTCACATTAATCTGTTGATTAAAACCCTTCTAATTGTAGGCTTTCATTTAAAAAATAAGAAAATTAAAAATGCATCTATAGACTTAGACAAACTTTAATGATCCACAAGGGAAATTGTTCCACACAGTAGCTCAGTTACAAAGGATGGAAAGCATAACACAGGTATAAAGTAGACTAAAAATGTACCGTAGTAGCAATATAAAATATAACATATATGTAATATTATATATATATAGTATACGATATATACTGATATATTATATTATATTATATTTTTATATAATATATATCCATCCATTCATCTATCTTCTTCCGCTTATCCGAGGTCGGGTCGCTGGGGCAGCAGCCTAAGCAGGGAAGCCCAGATTTTCCTCTCCCCAGCCACTTTGTCCAGCTCTTCCTTGATTGATTGGTTGATTGAGACTTTTATTAGTAGGTTGCACAGTGAAGTACATATTCCGTACAATTGACCACTAAATGGTAACAACCGAATAAGTTTTTCAACTTGTTTAAGTTGGGGTCCACTTAAATTGATTCATGATACAGATATATACTATCATATATACTATCATCATAATACAGTCATCACACAAGATAATCACATTGAATTATTTACATTATTTACAATCAGGGGTGTGGAGGGGGGGGGGGAGGATATGGACATCAAGTAGTGGGCTCTGTACCGAGGATGTCGTTGTGGCTTGTACAGCCCTTTGAGACACTTGTGATTTAGGGCTTATAAATAAACATTGATTGATTGATTGATAGTGGAGAGAGAAAGAGAGAGAGAGAGAGAGAGAGAGAGAGAGAGAGAGAGAGAGAGAGAGAGAGAGAGAGAGAGAGAGAGAGAGAGAGAGAGAGAGAGAGGGAGAGAAAGAGAGAGAGAGATCAGAAGGCATAAGAAAAAGTATCTGCATTTGATTGTTTACATTTGATTATTAGCAATCCGGGGAGGGTGTTAGTTTAGGGTTGTAGCTGCCTGGAGGTGAACTTTTATTGCGGTTTTGAAGGAGGATAGAGATGCCCTTTCTTTTATACCTGTTGGGAGCGCATTCCACATTGATGTGGCATAGAAAGAGAATGAGTTGAGACCTTTATTAGTTCGGAATCTGGGTTTAGATAGATAGATAGATAGTACTTTATTGATTCCTTCAGGAGAGTTCCCTCAAGAAAATTAAAATTCCAGCAGCAATGTACAGAATTGAGATCGAATTTAAAAAAGTAAATAATGGGGGTATAAATGGAAACAAAATAGAAAAATATTACAATAGAATAAAAACAAAAAGCATCAATGAGATACAAATATAACAGTAAAATGAGAATATAACACGAGAAACTAGGCATTAGTGACCATGTTATGAAAACGTATTACACTGTTATTGTTTTGCATCCCCGTCATTCTAATACCCCCCTCCCTCCCAGAGAGGAGTTGTACAGTCTAATGGCGTGTGGGACAAATGAGTTTTTTAGTCTATTAGTCCTGCACTTGGGATGAAGCAGTCTAGCACTGAACAGGCTCCTCTGGCTACTGACAACGGTATGCAGAGGGTGACTGGCATCATCCAGGATGCTCACTAGTTTTTCCACAGTCCTCTTCTCTGCCACCGTCACCAGTGAGTCCAGTTTTAGTCCGATCGTAGAACCGGCCCGCCTGATCAGTTTCTCCAGTCTGGAGCTGTCCTTCTTAGATATACTGCCCCCCAGCACACTACGATGTAGTACAGAACACTGGCAACCACAGACTGGTAGTACATCCACAATAGTTTTTTACAGACGTTGAAGGAGTGCAGCCTCCTCAGGAAGTACAGCCTACTCTGTCCTTTCCTGTACAAGTGGTCCGTGTTAACAGTCCAGTCCAGCTTGTTGTCCACCCACACCCCGAGGTACTTGAATGAGTCCACGGTCTGTACCTCGACTCCCTCGATCACAATAGGTTGTGACTTTGGACTCGACCTCCCAAAGTCAATGACCAGCTCCTTGGTCTTTGAAGGGTTGAGCTGCAAGAGGTTCCTGTGGCACCAGACAACAAAGTCCCTCACCAGCCTCCGAAACTCCTCCTCTCTGCCGTCCCTGATGCACCCGACGATGGCTGTGTCATCCGCGTACTTCTGGATGTGACACAGCTCTGAGTTGTAGCAGAAGTCAGCGGTGTACAGGGTGAAGAGAAGAGGGGCCAGCACCGTTCCCTGGGGTGCTCCGGTGCTGCTGATCACAGTGTCAGATGTGATGTCCTTCAGTCTGATGTACTGTGGCCTATCGGTGAGGTAGTCTGAAATCCAGGCAACCAGGCAGGGATCCACTTGCATTCTGTCCAGCTTGTCCTGGAGTAGGCGGGGCTGGATAGTATTAAAGGCACTCGAGAAGTCCAGGAACAGGATCCTCACAGCGCCATTTCCCTTATCCAGGTGTGAGTGGGCTCGGTGCAGCAGGTAAAGGATAGCATCATCCACACCAACGCCTGCCTGGTACGCAAACTGCAGGCTGTCCTGGGCATGTTGCACCTGTGGTCTGAGGAGGCTGAGAAAGAGCCGCTCCATTGTCTTCATTATATGAGAGGTGAGCGCCACTGGTCTGTAGTCGTTCAACTCACTGGGGCAGTTCTTTTTGGGAACTGGAACGATGCACGACGTCTTCCAGAGGGTGGGCACTCTCCCCAGCTGCAGGCTGAGGTTGAAGATCCGCTGGAGTGGTTCACCCAGTTCTGCAGCACAGGTCTTCAGGAGTCGGGGGCACACCTTGTCTGGGCCTGCTGCTTTCCTAGGCTGTAGCTTCCTCAGTTGACCTCTGACCTGGTCTGCAGAGATGACTAATGTCTGCGTAGAGGTGGTGGAGGGGGGTGTTGCCATGGCTGGGGGGGGGGGGGGCTGCGTTGAGGGGAAAGGAGGCGGCTGCGATGGGGAGTGAGGGGTGGAGAGGACACGGGCTGGTTGAACCGGTTGAAGAAGTTATTCATCTCATTGGCCCTCTCTATTGTCCCCCCAACAGCTCTGGTCTTTGCCTTGTGGCCTGTGATGGTTTTCACACCTTCCCAGACCTCCCTCATGTTTTTCTGCTGCAGCTTCTGCTCCAGCTTCTTCCTGTAGCTGTCCTTAGCTTCCCTCACGCGTTGTTTCACCTCCCGCTGTGCTGCTCTCATTGCCTCCCTGTCTCCACTCCTGAAGGCAGCTTTCTTCTTGTTGAGGACAGCTTTAACCTCTTGTGTTACCCAGGGTTTGTTATTAGGGTAGCACCGAACAGTCTTAGCAGGGCAGATCACGTCCACACAGAAGTTGAGGTAATCCGTGAGACAGTGAGTCAGCCCATCAATGTCCTCACCCTGTGGAAGCACTACGTCCCAGTCTGTGGTGTTGTAGCAGTCCCTGAGGGCATCTTCCATTTCAGGGGACCATCTCCTCACAGAGCAAGTGTTAACAGGCTGCCTTTGGACCAGGGGGGTGTATTTTGGCTGCAAATGGACAAGATTGTGGTCAGACTTCCCTAGTGGGGGGAGGGGTGTGACCTTGGATGCATCCTTGACATTAACATACAGTAGGTCAATTGTCCTGTTGTTTCTCGTGGGACAATCCACAGCCTGGTAAAAAGCAGCTAACGTTGAGTCCAAAGTAGCATGATTGAAGTCCCCAGAAATGATGAAAAAAGCCTCAGGATGTTTTGTCTGTAGCCTTGATGTGATGGCGTGGATCATCTCACATGCATTGGCTGCATCTGCCCTCGGGGGAATGTAAACACAGAGGGAGATCACGTGACTGAACTCCCTCGGCAGATAGTATGGCCGGAGGCTAACAGCTAGTAGCTCCAGGTCCGGGCAACACAAGACTTTCTTCACGGAGATGTGTCCCGGGTTACACCAGCGGTTGTTAACGTATATGATGAGCCCCCCCACCTTTGCTTTTCCCACATGCTTTAGTGTCTCTGTCAGCTCTCACTGCGGTGAATCCCTGTAGGTCCACGTTAGCATCCGGTACCAGATGGTTTAGCCACGTTTCCGTGAAGATAAACAGGCTGCTCTCTCGATATGCACGCTGGCTTTTTAGTCCATGAAGCTCGTCGATCTTGTTTGGCAGCGAGTTCACATTCCCCATGATGACGGAAGGAATGGATTGTTTAACGTGGTTAGTGGAGCTCCCCCTGGTGTTGTGGTTATGGCGGTCATTTACGTTAAGGAAGTAGTTTGACATGTACTTCGGTATCAGGGAGGTGTAGCGGATTTTATAGACTAGGCTCAGTGCAAGTTGTTTAACTCTGTCCTCCACCTTGAGCCAGCCCACTTTAGAGAAGTGGGTAGGAGTGAGGTGGGATCTGGGGTGGAGGTCTAGAAGTAACCTGACTAGCTTGTTCTGAGATGTTTGGAGTTTAGATTTGAGGGTTTTGGAGGTGCTGGGGTACCAGGAGGTGCATGCGTAATCGAAAAAGGGTTGAACGAGAGTTCCCGCCAAAATCCTCAAGGTGCTTTTGTTGACCAGAGAGGAAATTCTGTAGAGAAATCTCGTTCGTTGGTTAACCTTTTTGATTACCTTGGTTGCCATTTTATCACAGGAAAGGTTAGCCTCTAGAATGGAACCTAGGTAGGTGACCTCATCTTTCCTGGTGATAACAATGTCACCTACTTTTATGGTGAAGTCATTGACTTTCTTAAGTTTGATGTGGGATCCAAACAGGATGGATTCTGTTTTACCCAAGTGTATGGATAGCTTGTTGTCAGTGAGCCAGGTGCAAGTTCTACAGAGCTCAGCACTGAGGATTTTCTCCACCTGTGACTTGTCCTTGCCGGATACCAGCAAGGCAGAGTCATCCGCAAACAAAAACAATTCACAGTCGCATGCCTATGACATGTCGTTTATGTATATTAGGAACAGTAAAGGTCCAAATATACTGCCTTGGGGGACTCCACAGATCACCGAGAGGGGGGGGGGACACGGTGCCGTTCACCTCTACCACCTGCTCCCTCCCCTCCAAGTAAGATTGCATCCAGCTCCATGAGGTTTTGTTAAATCCGATTGCTCTGAGCTTATCCAACAGTATAGCGTGGTTAACGGTGTCAAAGGCCTTCTGAAGGTCCAGCATGACCATGCCGCAGTATTTGCCCGCGTCCACCTCATGTTTGATGTGGTCGGTCAGATAGAGAAGGCATGTGTCAGTGGAGTGGTTAGTTCTGAAGCCGGATTGGAATTTGTACATGAGTTTATTAGTGGCAAGGTAACTATCGACCTGTTCATAAACTATTTTCTACATTACTTTCGAAACGGAACTGAGAATAGAAACAGGTCGGTAGTTGCCAGGTTCCAATTTGCTTCCTTTTTTAAAGAGGGGAGTTACTCTTGCTATATTAATCCCGAGGCGTTCCCAGGCCAGCCGGGAGACATAGTCTACACAACGTGTCCTGGGTCTTCCCCGTGGCCTCCTATCGGTCGGACGTGCCGGATGGCAGAGCTTCTCACCCTATCTCTAAGGGAGAGCCCCGCCACCCGGCGGAGGAAACTCATTTCGGCCGCTTGTACCCGTGATCTTGTCCTTTCGGTCATAACCCAAAGCTCATGACCATAGGTGAGGATGGGAACGTAGATCGACGGGTAAATTGAGAGCTTTGCCTTCCGGCTTAGCTCCTTCTTCACCACAACGGATCGATACAGCGTCCGCATTACTGAAGACGTATATATATAATGATGTAGCGGCTGGCTACGGGATGTTAGCCAATGGCTTTGGCTGGGGGGTGGGACTTCCGGGGAAGTTAGGGAAGTGACGTTGTTGACAGGAAGTGTTGGTTCGAGTTTTGCCGGAAAAGGAGATAGACGCATGTTGGAGCTGTTGTGTGCCTTAAATGCATCTTGTACAATAAATGCAAGATAACTGAAGAAGTCTCTGAGCCTACATTCCTGAGATTATTACACTGGTGTCAGAAGTAAAACTGACGATTTTCGGAAGAGACTTTGTCGCGGTAAGGACACGCTGCGTATCGTGCATTAGCAAGTTAGCTTCAGTCTGTGAGTTAGCTAGGACCGCAAGCCCTTTAGCATGTTTAGCTCCGGTGAGCATAAGTTTAAAGTTGAGCGGGATGACGCCGTTTTGGAGAGGGTGACCGTCGAACAGCCGCGCTCCTGCTCGCACACGAGCGGCTCGTCAGCCCGTGAGGACGTAAAGATGTCGCCGCTGCCGCCGCCGCCCACACCTTCCCCGCACGGCGCGTCCCCCCCACCGTCTGCGGCCTCAGTGAAGACGCCAAAATTTGCCGGTGGATCAGATTGGGAGGCGTTCCACGCTCAATTTGAACTGTTGGCGGACGCTAGAAGGTGGGAAGAAAGGGACAAAGCATTGCAATTGGCTTTGTGTCTGGAGGGAGAGGCTCTTTCGTGCCTTCTGCTGCTGGACCCTGAACAGCAGCGGTGCTATGCAGCCCTGGTGGGGGCGCTCAAGAGGGGGTTTGGGAGATGGTCTCAGCCAGCGCTTTTAAAAACTGAACTGAGAGGGAGGCGCAGGAAGCCTGGCGAGCCACTCCGGGGGCTCGCTAATGACATTGAGGGCCAGGTGCGCCGTGCATATGGTCACCTGCCTGCTGATGCACGGAATGAGCTTGCAACTGACCTGTTTGTTGGAGCCATTACTCCTCCTGATCTGCGCGTGCAAGTGCAGCTTCAGCACCCGAGGTCCCTGCAGGAGGCACTGGAAGCTGCCGTGGAGAGGGAGACGCTGGGGAGTGCAGCTGCAGCCGGGGAACTGGAAAGTATACCCCATCCGGTGAGGGCGGCATCGTCACACCCGTCTAGCGACGGGGCTCCGGCTTGGGCGAAAGAAATTACCGAACTGCTGAGGTCGGTGACTCTGCAAAGTCAACGTGGCCCGCGCCCCATGCAGGTTTGCTGGGGATGTGGCCAACCTGGACACTTTCACAGGGAGTGCCCTGCCACTCGTCGTGAGCCGGGAAACGGCGCCGGGCCCGCATAGTCAGGGGTATGCGGGCCCCTACGTCCACCGCGGACCCTGACTCGCCAGCCCAGGCTCGTCAAGCAGGGGAAGGAGCACATCAGCACAGCCAGGGGGAGGGGCTCCACCCCCCCCAGAAGCAGACGACGACTCGCCTTCTACTCCTTCTTCTCGCTTTCGGGCACCCGGAGGAGCCCAGCGGCACAGCCAGGGGGGGGGGATGGAAGTAGATGACAGCAGTGTGCCACCTATGGCGGTGGGCTGGACACGGGGGGGGGCCCAAAAGTGGGGGCTCCTGCCATGTTGCTGTCTCTGTCCAGGGGGTGCCTACCGTGGGTCTGGTGGACACAGGGTCATCGGTAACGCTGGTAAGACCGGACGTTCTTCCCAGCAGTACACCACTTGAGCCCACAGCAGTACAGCTACGCACAGTCACGGGCCAGCTAGCTCCTATGGTGGGGAAGGGGTTCCTGTGGTTGTGCGTGGGGGGAAAGCGAGTTCGCCACCTAGTTTGGGTGGCAGACGTGCAAGACTGCTGCATCTTAGGGCTGGACTTCCTCCAAGTCACTGGGTGCCTGCTAGACATGGGGAGGGGTACACTTAACTTCCCGGGGGGCCCTACAGTTGCCATGGGTACCCTAGTTCCCGGGCCCCTGCCCGTTTCACCGCATGCCTCTACATTCTTGTTGCCTCACACCTCACCTAGTTACTACCCCTGCCCTCGCCCTGTCTCCCTTCAGCCAATGAGGGGGGAGACAGAGCTGTGTATTACCCGGGGATGCCAGCCCTGGGCATCCCTACCCACGGGCCCCCACCCGCAGCCAGCACCCCCGGTCATAGGGGGAGGGGTGTGGAGAGAGGAGTACAGGGACTTGGAGAAACAGCAACAGGAGCAGCTGAAACAGCTGCTGGGGGAATTCCAGGGCAGCTTTGCAATGAACGAGAGGGAAGTGGGAAGAACCCACTTGGCAGAGCATGTCATAGACACTGGCTTGGCGCGGCCCATCAAGTGCCACGCACGCCGCATCCCCCTCGCTCGACAGCAGGTATGCGACAAGGCCGTAGATGACCTGCTGCGGGCCGACTTTATTGAGCCGTCCGAGAGCCCCTGGGCGGAACCTGTGGTCATGGTCGCCAAGAAGAAGGCTGGAGATTGGCGATTCTGTGTGGATTACAGATGGCTGAATGAAGTGACCACAAAAGACTCTTACTCCCTCCCCCGTATTGATGAGTCCCTAGACCTAGTTTCCGGCTCCTCGTGGTTCACCACTCTGGACCTTAAAAGCGGGTATTATCAGGTACCCCTTTCTCCTGAATCTCGCCCTAAATCCGCCTTCTGTACTGGCCGGGGCTTGTGGCAATTCAAAGTCCTCAGTTTTGGGCTCTGTAATGCCCCCGCCACTTTTGCCCGGCTTATGGACAAAGTGCTGGCTGGTATTTCCCGTCAAGAGTGCCTGGTGTACCTAGGCGACATCTTGGTACATGGGCGTTCTTTTGAAGCAGCCCTGGGGTCCCTGAGGAGAGTCCTGGAGAGGATTCGAGCAGCGGGCCTTAAACTGCACCCCGAGAAATGCAGTTTCATGCGGCGGGAAGTAACTTTCTTGGGACATGAGCTGGGGGTAGATGGCATTGGCGCCATGGGGGAGAAGGTGCGGGCTGTGAGAGATTGGCCCGCCCCTCGGGACCAAGGACAGCTGAAGAGCTTCATTGGGCTTGCCTCGTACTATCGGAGGCACGTGCGGGGTTTTGCTACAATCGCCGCGCCCCTATATCGATTGCTGGAAAAAGGCAAAGACTTTGTGTGGTCCGAAGGGTGCCAGGAGGCATTCTGGGGGATGAAACGGGCCTTGTGTGAGGCCCCGGTACTCGCCCCACCTGACCTCGCCCTGCCCTTCTTACTGGACACTGATGCCAGCGGAGTTGGGGTGGGGGGTGTACTTGCACAGCCGTGGCAGGAAGGGGAAGGGTGGTGGCATACTTCAGCCAGAAACTCAACAAGTCGGAACGGAACTATTGTCTCACCCGCCGAGAACTCCTTGCAGTGGTGCTCTCTATCAGACACTTTAAATATTACTTGTGTGGCCTCCCCTTTGTGATCAGAACTGATCACTCTGCCCTCCAGTGGCTAATGACTTTCCGGGAGCCGGAGGGGCAGGTTGCCAGGTGGGTGGAAGAGCTGCAAGGATACAACTTTAAAATAGAACATCGGCCAGGTGCTCGCCACTCCAACGCGGACGCGCTCTCGCGCCGGCCGTGTGCAGCAGACGGATGTCGGTACTGCGAGCGCAGGGAAGCCCGGGAACAAGAGCGGCGGGCAGAGGGCGCTGAGTGTGCGGCCGTCAGTCAGGCCTGATAACGTTGTCTGCGGAGAACTACAGACTGTGACGAATGATGACTGGAGGCGCACGCAGGTGGAGGACACAGACCTTCATCCTGTTTTGCAGTGGGTAGAGGCTCGGCAGCGCCCGACTTGGGAGGCGGTGGCACCATTCTCTAAGGCTACTAAGGGCCTGTGGGCCATGTTTGACTCATTGCGGGTGTCCCAAGGCGTGTTGCAGCGGGCATTTAAGGCCGCGGCCACGGGGGAAGAACAGTGGCAGGTGGTGGTGCCAAAGGGACTGCAAGGGGCAGTGCTTAAGGCAGTGCATGGGGGAGGTGGGTCTGGACATTTCGGGGTCGCCAAAACACTCAAGCGGCTGCGACAGGGGTTCTATTGGGGTCGGCAGAAGAGAGATGTGGAGGACTTCTGCCGCCGCTGTGACCCTTGCGTTGCCCGCAAAGGCCCCACTGGGCGCTCACAGGCACCGCTCCAACAGTTCCCAGTGGGGTGCCCCCTAGACAGGGTGGGGATTGACATTACAGGGCCGTACCCACTGTCTGACAAGGGGAACCGCTATGTCCTTTCCGCCATAGACTATTTCACCAAGTGGCCAGAGGCATACGCCATTCCCAACTAGGAGGCAGAGACCATTGCTGATGCCCTGGTGGAGGGCATGATAGGTCTGTTTGGCGTCATGGCGTCTCTGCACAGTGACGGAGGCACAAACTTTGAGTCCCGGGTGTTCGCGGCCTTGTGCGAGCGCCTGGGCGTTCACAAGACCCGCACTACCCCATTGTACCCTCAGAGTGATGGGTTAGTGGAGCGGTTCCATCGCAACCTGGGAGACCAGCTCGCCATTGTCACCTCCCGCCACCAGCATGACTGGGACCAACACCTACCACTGGTGCTGATGGCGTGTCGCTCTGCTGTCCAAGAATCCACGGGGTGCACACCGGCGCTTCTCATGCTAGGGAGAGAGATGCGCACACCAGCAGAGCTGGCCTTTGGCCGCCCACCGGATGCCCCGGCCTTCGCTGCAGGGCCAGAGTACGCCAGGAAATTACAGGACCGGCTGGACTCAGCCCACAGTTTCGCTCGGGAGCAGCTGCAGGAAGCTGGCATCAAACAAAAGCGCTACTATGATGTGACGACCCGAGGAAGGGACTTCGCGCCAGGCGAGTTGGTCTGGGTCTACAACCCGATTCGGAAGAAGGGCCGCAGTCCCAAGCTGGACAGCAAATGGACAGGACCCTGTAAGATACTCCAGAAGCTGGGAGAGGTTGTGTATCGTGTCCAGCAGCCCCCCCGGGGAAGGAAGGTGGCCCTCCACAGAGACAGACTCGCCCCCTACCGGGGGGGTCCCCCTTCCCTTGCCTCGGATACACAGGTGACCTCTCCCTTGCCCGCCCAGCCCTTTACCAATACCCCGCTTACGCCCCAGGGGGAACCAATTTCCCCACTCCCCTCCTCCCCCGGCCCCTCCAGCTCCCTCCCGAGGACTGGCACACCCGACCCAGCTGCCCCCCTGCTGGGAAATGGAAGAGAGCGGCCGAGGCGGATGAAGAGGCCTCCGGACCGCTTGCAAGACTTTGTGGTGTCCTTAGACTGAAGGGAAGGGGGGTGGGGGGGTTTGTGAACCCGCTTTTGTGTGATGTGAGGGTTATGTTGTTTACACTGTTTTGTTTGCACTAATGGGTTGCTCTGTTTTACATGCTGCTATGGTGTTGCCAAATGTTGCCTTACGGGTCAGTCCTCGAGGGCGAGGACTTTTTGTAAGGGGGGGGGGGGGGGGCGGGTGATGTAGCGGCTGGCTACGGGGTGTTAGCCAATGGCTTTGGCTGGGGGGCGGGACTTCCGGGGAAGTTAGGGAAGTGACGTTGTTGACAGGAAGTGTTGGTTCGAGTTTTGCCGGAAGAGGAGATAGACGCATGTTGGAGCTGTTGTGTGCCTTAAATGCATCTTGTACAATAAATGCAAGATAACTGAAGAAGTCTCTGAGCCTACATTCCTGAGATTATTACAATATATATGTCTTGGATAATTAGGAATACTGTATTATTTCATTTAAATTGTGGATAAAACAACATATATTATCTATTGTAAGACGTCAATGTAATAGCTCTCAATCCACTAAATAACTACCCCGTTTTAACAAGTTAAATGTGTAACAACCAGTATACTAATAAATAGATTAAATAAAAATGAATTTTAAAAAGCAGCTGAGATAGGCTCCATCACCCCCGCGACCGCGAACGGCACAAGTGGTAGAAAATGGATAGATGAATGATTTGCTGACATGATTTGTTTGTGTATATCACGTGACCACAGAGCTGACGCAGGGAAGCTTCCTGTTTGTATTGACGTCACACACAAGCAATTTATCATGTAAATATTCTCAGTCATTTACCTTCTTTTTCTTCTTCTTCGAAAATATAAGTACCTACATAAAGAAAATAAACATCGTATGCACTGAAACAATAGTCAGCTGAAAAAAATCGATCTTTTTTTTTTTTACTGTACTTTATTTACATCGAATATATCAACTCACAATACTTCCAGTTGTAAAGTGTACTTTTTGTTAGCCTGCAGATATAGATTTCAAGTGAAGTGCTTCGTTTCAAAAACATTTATTAAAAAATTGACAATTTGACTCGCACATGACGTAACAGAAGCGCCGTCGAAAAAATGGCGAAAAAGGAAGTGACATGTCTTACGCATGCGTGCACTGATAGTGTGTTCCGGTGCGGAAAAACAAGAAGTGGCAGGAGAATAACAAGGACCAAATTTAAAGGATTAATCTGGTTTTCTACAGTGAAATAAGCAATTTGATCTACAATACAAGTTGTTTAACTGCTGCGAGTTCAATGTCCTAACACGCTGCCAGTGCGAGCAGGTAAGATGACGTCTTTGTTTACGCTGCTGCAATGTAAAAACAAAAATCTTACCTGTACTGTGCACACTCATTTATTACATGTGTACAGCTCCACTAATGGACATTGGAGTGTTACTTTCAAAGGCAACATTAAAGTATTGCTAGAAACATAATTTTATATGCGACTTTATTGTGTTATATGTATAATACATGTTCCAAAAAGAAAAAAGCATAAAACACCACCAGAATTAGAGATATTACAAGTCAAAGTGATGAAGCTTAGTGTTACGCTCATGACTTGTTGTATCTAAACATTACCCTATAAGATGAAGGCAATTGCATTTTATTGATATTTGAAATGTATTCAATGTTTATAAATGAATATTTAAATATACTAAATGTAAAAAAGGGAATAAATATTCAAAATAAGATCATTAAATAAAATCTAGTTTGTAAAAGTTTCAACTACAATTCTAAATAAGATGTCAAAACCAAACTGAATTTAAATACACACAGCTTAAAGATTGATCAATACCTATTTAAATTTAGTAATACATAAATATTTATCAAAATATAAAAGTAATATACCTGAACAGAACGCTCATGATGGTTACACCAAAATGTAACGCTATGAATCGCGTTTTTCTAAGTTTTTGGGGCATTTTTATGCTATTTCCAAGCATCTCCTTTTTATTATCGTTGATTTTAAATGGTCAAACTAATGCATATAAAATATGCATGCCCTAGTAAACAAAAAAAAAAGTCATATTTATTTTGATTGTTACATTTTGAAGTACATTTGTGCAGGTGGGTGCAAATGTACCCATTACCAGAGCTGTACACACATATATTCCATCTCACGTCACCTTACGTACCAAGAGTGAAATTAATAAAGAAAATCAAATACATACAATACAACGTTTAATGCATAATATAACACAACGTTAAACTGTTTATACATTGAATACACAATAAAATACAACTTTAAACGTATTATATGATACACGTTAAATATTACAAAAATTGTATATAATATAACTTTGAATACATAATATAATACAAACATATCGTACTATGAACATACAACATTAATGTCTTGGCAGACAAAAACAATCATACTGTACATGTACAATGTTGTATAAAGTACCAGGTGGAAACATAAGTCATTTATTCATATATTTCATATAGAACATGCTATATATACATTATATTTTCTTGTTTTATTTACATGACAGAATGACATGTCTAACGCATGTGTAGGAGCAATCATTAAATGTCTTTATTTTGTTTGGTTATGTTGGAGTCTTTTTTTTTTTTATTGAATTCTATTATGAAAGTTTCTGTAATGTAACTGTGGAGGTAGTCCAACCACACTCTATGGAATCTTTGTTTTTTAACCAAATACTCCTAACTAAACAGAGCAAAACATACAGTGGTACTTCAGTTTTGTTGATGTGAATGTGAAATACATATGATTAAAGATAAGGAAATGGATGAATGAGCATTTCAGTTTTACATTTATTGAAGACTCTTGTTGGTAAAGACGGCAATGAGAAGAAAGGCTTTGTACTTTACGACCATTGAATTCAAAAATGTTTCTCCCCTTCTTTATCAAAGTGCTGGCACTCATAACTTTCTTTGGATTTTTTTGCAGTCTTGCTCAATAAAAAAAAAGTACACAGACTGAATCACCAACGCATGGATTCTTTGTTTGGACACTCCATTTCACGCAAGGATAAGCGCGGTCAGACTAGTTTATTGTACACAATGTGTGGACGTGCGATAACCATTTGTGAACCTGAGAAATGCGTTTGCCAAAATGTTAGTTAAAAAGTGTGACATATGAAAACAGAGGTACCACTGCACTTGTTTAAAAATGTGTAAAACACAGTGGTGCAATACCACAATATGATTTATTACTATCATATCAGTGCTCACATGTACGTATCTTTATACTATTCCAATAATGATAAACTTCAAGTGCTCCCTGTTGACATTATAATAAAGATACATTTTAAATGCAAATATAAGTGAAGTCACTGTACTACAGTAGTACAGCCATTAAGAGAAATTAAATGTGTTAACATTAGAAATA
The DNA here is from genome assembly GCF_033978785.1 of Entelurus aequoreus. NCBI lineage: Eukaryota > Metazoa > Chordata > Actinopteri > Syngnathiformes > Syngnathidae > Entelurus > Entelurus aequoreus. Next base: position 90,576,757 of record NC_084734.1, on the reverse strand, counting down.
AATTAATATGTCAACTGTCAATATTCAATTACACTTTTACTTGATTCAGTATTGAATACTTTGTCATAGTTTATGTAGTACATTTTTTATGTGCAATTAATGTGAGATCTTCCATCCATCCATTTTCTACCGCTTGTCCCTTTCGGGGTCGCGGGGGGACATAAGGAAGAGCCTATCTCAGCTGCATTCGGGCGGGAGGAAGCCGGAGTACCCGGAGGGAACCCACGCAGTCACAGGAAGAACATGCAAACTCCACGCATCTAATCGTGTATTAATACTCCGAGAGACTTATTTTATGAACTACCATCAATGTGAACACCATCTATCTGTAATTGAGCTGGACTATTAATTTTGCAATTACAAATAACTTTATTTTATTTGTTTTACATTCATTCATCATTTGTTAGCATCCAACAACTTCTTTTTAAATTGAAACATATTGACCATTATTCTCCTTATTGGCTCCCATACATTCTCACAAGTACAAAACTATAAGTTTTGTCTGCAAATGTAATTTAAATACTTTGGAGACATTGTTATTGATACAAAAACTCAACCGTTTTGGACCCGTGGGACGCCACGCGCAATGTCCAAGCTGATTTTAATGTTTGTAAATTATTTGATTACAAGCTGTTTTCATTTTTTATGAACAATTTATTTACAAGGTGATTTCATATTTTATAAATGCTTCATTGAGTTTGCTTTACATGATAAAAGCACAAGTGTGTGATTGTGCAGGTGTCCCACAAAGCCATGGAGTTGTCTCAGAGGGACAGGCTGTCTGAGCTGGTGGAAGAAATTACCACCTCTGGTCAGACGGATGTCAACAAGCACAAGATGAAGGAAGTCAAGAAAATATGCAAGTAGGTTACAGCCAGAAGATCATGTAATCAAGACACCTAAATATCCTCTCTCATTTAAAAAGTGTAGTAATGTTTACTTAATAATAACAAGTCTTACTAAATCATGAGAAGTTGAGTCTGATTTCATTTCAAACATAAAAAAAAAACTTTGTCTTTGTACACAATATATCAGAAATATCTAGTTTCAATATGATCCATAGTAACTAGGGCTGCACCAATAATAAGTTAACTAATGTGAATAATTATAAAATATATTTTTTTATTAATCATGGATATACACAGATTAATCATGCAATTTATTTTGACTGTGTATGCTCCTTTACCTTAACCAGGGATGGTTACTTGAAAGACGATACAGGTTCTTATATGGTCAGTGATCAGGTCAATGCATATGTCAGTGCAAAGTTGAGTGAAAAGGTTCTTACCGGTGTGTTTGCATGCAATGTTACCTTCTAATTACACCCCGACTGGACATTAAATGAAACTGTTACTATGTTTTGAGCAAATAAATCTAGTGCATTCAAGTAGCCTAAAACATTTTTTAAAAAATCCTGTATTACATTCTGACAATACATTTGCATTTGTGTTTGAGGCCTTTTTAAGTTCATTTAAATTAAGCAAGCAATGAATAGCCTGTGATTAAATGTGATTTAAAAAAATATACCTTGGCAGCACTAATAATAACATTGTGTGTTAAACATACTTGGCCAATAAAGCTGATTCGGATTCTGATAAAATAATAATAACATTTAAATGATTTACCACCTGTGATTGTAACAGTACGGTACTGGAATGACTTGATTACTTGTAGCTGTAAAAGTGTCACGCAATCTGTTGTGTTGAAAGATTAAGAGTGGGTTTATTGCATTAGTGCTCGCTAAAAGTGTTGTAATGGCTATTATGACAGACCAGCTAATTAAAATAGTTAAATTGTTCAGGTTTTTAATGAATAAGACATGTAGCTATATAAGAATAACATATTTGTGGTTTATAACATGAACTATGAATAATAAAACATTGAACATAACAGAGTATGTACACATTGTTTACTTCCTAGACAACATCCTCCACATAGTTTGCAATCAAGCAAAAACACCACAAACAAACAAACACTGACTCACCCTACTTTGTAAACAACCCCCCCTCTCAGATTTGTACCAAAGTCTAGTCACTATAGTAAACAACATCTTCATCACTGGAATTGTCAATGCTTTCAATAACATTGCAGTTAATTCCACAGTTCAATACGTAATTCATGTAACAGCATGATTGCAAAGGCAAAACAGTGACATCTACTATACCTAAATCTTGTCTGAATGAAAAAAAAAAAAGAATAAAAAAAATAAGAAGACATAATTAATCTTTTCCAGCTAGAATTGCAAATCATTTGTTGGCTACATCTTCAATGTCAATCAATCAATCAACATTTTTATTATATAGCCCTTAATCACGAGTGCCTCAAAGGGCTTCACAAACCACAACGACATCCTCGGATCTGAACCCACATCGAGGCAAGAAAAAACTCAACCTAATGACAAACCTTGGGAGGGACCGCAGATGTCAGGGACTCATTTATACTCTAGCCTTTATATAGACCCCTTTTTCAGACCAATTGACCTGCCGCTTCTCTTTTCTGCTCTGCCCCTCTCTCCTGCGTGGAGAGGTTATCAGGGGGCCCTGGATCGGTTTCCACGGAGAAGGCACTAGCAAGATTTAAACAATAATTTAGAGACATTTGGTGTAGTTTTTTGGTTCAGTTTATGTGGTGATCAATTAATTAGTCAGCTGGTTGTGAGAATGTACTGTGTAATGCAAATTACACCTTCGGTTGAAAATAGCTAACTGTGCATTTGATATTATATTTTTTAACTTTCTGATGTATGGATCTTCATATTCATACAAGCTATTGTGCTCAAAATACTGACTCCTGGAGCTCAGTTAGGGCTTGTAGTTTATTCGTGGTGAATGGCGGTTTCTAACCAAAATATACTATTTCTACCGTTTGTGCCTTTCGCGGTCGCGAGGGGGCTGGATCCTCTCCCAACTGCATTCAGGTGGAAGGCATAGTACACCCTGGACAAGTGGCTACCTCATCTCAGGGCCTACACAGATAAACAGTCAAGGATTCACATTTACACATTAGCGCCATTTCAGTGTAGGCCAATCAGCCTATTTCCAAGTGCAATTCTTTGAAGGTGGGAGAAGGCCAAAGTACCTGGAAATAACCCAGGCAGTCACAGGGAAAACATGGCAACTCCACACAGAAAGACCCAGAGCCCTGGAATCAAACTTGGGACGTTCTCGCTGTGAGGCACGAGCGTTAACCACCAGAGGTGTGGACTCGAGTCACATGACTTGGACTCGAGTCAGACTCGAGTCATGAATTTGATGACTTTAGACTCGACTTGACAAAATGTAAAGAGACTTGCAACTCGACTTAGACTTTAACATCAATGACTTGTGACTTCACTTGGACTTGAGCCTTTTGACTTGACATGACTTGCTACTTTCCCCAAAACCCAAATCTTAAAAAGTTATTTGGGAGCGCTCCGTATCTTTCATTTTGTACGTGTCTGTCTGTCTATCAGCGTGTGTGCTGCGTGTCAGCGTGTGTGCTGTCAGTACAACAGCCAATCAAATTAGTTATACGTTGTTTTCATCACACAGCATTCATCCAATCAAATTGCAGGACAACCACCGAACAAGAGTTGTCAAACAATGCGGCAGAGAGAAACAATTACGCCAAAGTTGGTTTCGTTCGGGTATAAAAACTACGACTTGGTCAACAAAAAACGAATTGCGTATGCAAATCACGCAGTTCGAATATTACAGACGGAGACGCAACAACTTCCAACTTCCAACTTCGTTCGACATTTGAAGTTGCACAAAGAAGGGTAAGTTTTGAATGTAAGCTAACGTTTATTGGCTAAGTAACATGACTTTTATTTGCTGTGTAGTTAAATCAGTGAGGCTGTAAACTCACTGCTAACGTCATAACCATAGACATGTTTTAAGGGTACGCAGCATCGAGCGCTACTGCCTACTGGCGCAGACGAGACGCGGGGCCGCCATCTTGGAGTGGTGATCCGCTCCACTCAGTGCAATTCATTTGTCAGGAGCAATGAACTGTCAGCGCATTTAATTCATTTTACCTCACTGAATACCACTGATTTTCACGCGGTTTTTTGTCATACGTGTAGCTATGATAACGGACACATGTTTTGGCAAGTTTTATTATTCATAGTTTGCTTAACAGTAATATAATATTCTTATACGCTATAAGTGACCAGACGTCCGAGATCAAAACTGGGAATATAATCCCAGAGAAGGGGGAAAAAAACGGTAAACTATTTTTAAATTGAAGAAACAATATGATTAGGTTATATATACATGCGTATATCCTACATAAACAATGTATGAATACATTAGATATCTATATATCTTAGGGACCTATAGACTGTATCTCTGTTGCTGCAGCAGCAGAGAGTTTATTCTGTCTTGACACTTTGTATTGATATGTTGTATTACATTCTTCCCTTAAATGATCATGTTTACAGTGATTGTTATGTATGTATTTTTTATGTATGTCGCTTTGGATAAAAGCGTCTGCCAAATACTTAAACATATATAAACACCTGAAAGTCTTTATATCAGCTAAAACCACCAATTTGTTTCACTACATTCAGAACAAAACCAAATGCTGTTTTACCCAACAATGTTAGTATTTGAATATTGTTACTTAAAGACTTATTCCTGGTTACAATTATACTGTTAAGAAAGTATTGTCTTATATTTTGCCTAAAATGAGAATGCATCATAATCAGTGGCGGCTGGTGAATTTTGTTTTAGGTGGGGCTGAAAGTTTGTAAACCAAACCCCTGTAGGGGCGTCATCCTCCAACAGAAGATTTATTTGTGATTTTCACATACAAATATTGAAGATCTTTGCTCCTTCTCAACTCTGTGGTAATGTTATTTTCATAAAATACAACCAATAGTATGTTAATGTTTGTTTTTGCAAATGTGTTTATTCTGTAAAGGAATGAGTTAAATGTTTAAAATTGTTTAAACTATTAAAATTACTGTTAATAGTGCTATTATGAATTGCAATGTCAGCACTATTTTTTTTCTTGCAATTTCAAATGCACTTGTTTTAATAAATAAATACAGCATTTTAAAAGCATACACAATCTGTGTAAAAATATTAGTCTGTGGTTAAAAGGACTTGAAAGGACTCGAAACTCAAAATGCAGGACTTGGGACTCGACTTGAGACTTTCCAGTCTCGACTTTGGACTTGACTCGGGACTTGCCTGTCTTGACTCGGGACTTGACTCGAGACTTGAGGGCAAAGACTTGAGACTTACTTGTGACTTGCAAAGCAATGACTTGGTCCCACCTCTGTTAACCACTGCGTCACAGTCCTGCTTGATGTTACAATACTACAGTATAATCACAAGGGAAGCTAAAACAAGTGAGATTGATAATACAATAATGTGATTTCCTGCTTTTTTAAAATTCCTTTGCTATTTGTCATTACTTGAATCCATTGGAGGTTGTTCTCTTAACTATACTTTCTATTAACTCCTCGTTTCAATGAACTATTGCTTTTATTTATTTTTTTATTAGGGAGTCAAATGACTGCATTGATCACGTGTACCATACAATCATGTCCCAACTCAACCAAGACCACGCTGAGATCCGCCTGTCAGCCTTTCAGCTGGCCAGTGAGCTCTTCACCAGGTCCCATCACTTCAGAACTCTTCTAGTGGACAACTTCCAGGTACTGCAAATATTTATCTTTTTCATTTCAAAAACACAAATTATGGGGTGTCCAAAGTTTGTCTTGTATTGGCACATTCTACAGACAAAATAAACATATCCCGGATTAGAACATTACACCAAAAAAGGGAACCGGCTCAAATCCCCCAAAATGGGACTTGATAACCAAAATGGCCGACGACCCATGGGTCTTACTGTACATAGTCTTTGATGATTTCCATTCGTCCTGTCATGATGAGAATGTTTACACATTGCTAAATATAGTAAGCCTTCAAAAAAATTGTAGTTGGCGTAATAATAACAATATTAGTAAAGAATAGTACCAGTAATAATAAATATGGCAACAGGGTTGGAATACATTTTACACTAATTAGCTTTTTTTTTTAACTTATAACACAAAGCGAAGATGTTTTTAGATACTCTAGCATGTATTGATTTAACTACATGTATTATTTTAGTATCTTTTAATGTACAAAATGTATCAAATGGCCCCTCATGCTTTATTATTTCAATATATGGCCCTCGCTAGAAAAGGTTTGGACAACACTGCACAAATGCAATTATTATGTCAAGCAGTGTACCATATGATACGGTATACGATATGATGTGTGTTATTCAGATACGATATAGATTGATATTGAATGGAACAGGGGTTGGCATCCTTTTAAAACAAAAGAGTAATTTGGTCTCCTCTTCCACTTAAGAAAAATAGTGTGTGTGAAGGCACAAAACATAACACAGCTAATGAATGTTTACTCTAACAGGAAAAGGCATCTTTCTTTGCGGAATTAAATTTTTTTCTCCCGAAATTGTTCTATTTTTGCGACGTGTTGATGGTTAGCCTACTGCGGGGGTCACACATTTTAGAAGCTGACGAGTCTTTCATTGCACACACACACCTCCCGTTTCCTTGTCTTTCTTGCACTCATCCAGTCAGGAAACATTCATGGCCTTATAGACAGACAAAAATTATAGAAAGTATATCGAAATATAGAGCCTTTGTGTGTTTGCTTTTATACACCAACACAACACTTTCTCAACTTGAGTTCTACACATAGATATATATATATACAGTATGTTTCAGAGATAATAAATCATTTAAGTAACATCAACAGTTTCTTAAAATGTCCTATCATACATTGCCAACTTTTCATACGTCTGTATATGTTTTTTATGTTGTACTACATGATGTACAAGTGCCATATTATGAGCTTTCTGTGTTTTTAAATCATCCCTGATTTTATTTATGCACAATACTGTGGACCGGTGTACACCTGTACTTTATGGTTTTAATCCCACACAGGTCACTATTTCTTTTTGTGTTTGTAAAAGTACATATGTACGATGCAGATGGTGATAAGCAAGATAATATCTAAATCTTAATTTGGCCTTCATAAGTTTTGCTTTCTCTCTGGCAGGAGTTGTTGGAGTTGACAGTGGAGACCAACTTTGAGCGCCCCCTTCCTGCTCCTCAACCAGTAGCCAGAAAACTAAGGTCCCTTGCTGTGCAGACCATCCAGTCCTGGCAATCCTCTTATGGCTCAGCATATAAGAAGTTGGAACTGGGCTACCACTTTCTCAAACAATTTAAAAAGGTGAGTGAGCCTGAGGAACATGTAAAAATACAGTACAACCTGCGATAAAGACAAAGTTTTTAAGGAAATCACTGACACATTTCAGTTTGCCAAAGCATTGATTAAAGCAAGCTACTTCCCTGACAACCTAATTGACGTTTTGCAAAAAAATAGAAACATCAAACAGATACAATGCGCAAAACGTCGGGCTGTCGGTTGGACACCCTTGGTATATACCAGGGGTCGGCATGCTCTTTGACCACTCTGATGCGGCTCAGCTGCATACTTGCCGACCCCCCCCCCCCCCCCCCCCCGATTTTCCCAGGAGACTTATGGATCTCAGTGCCTCTCCTAGATGACTCCCAGGGCAAATATAATCCTATTTTCACTCTAATTACTAAATTAACGGCGTGCCCTAATTGCACTGCAGTAATTGTCCTCTATAGCATTTACAAACAGCGTGCCAGCCCGGCTACATGTTGTATGTAGCTTTTACTTGCACACAGGCCTCATGTTTATTTTAATTTTATTTTATTTAAAGGGTTTATTTTATTTTATTTATTATTATTATTATTATTATTTTTATTTTTATTTTTTTAAATTTTTTTTTTGGTTTTTGTTTTGTTTTAGTGTATGTATGTGTGTGTATATGTGTGCATATGTATATGTATGTAGGTGTATATATGTGTGTGTGTGTGTGTATGTGTATATGTATATGCATGCATGTGTATGTATGTGTATATACATATATGTATGTATATGTGTATGTATGTGTGTATGTAAGCATAGTTAGTCATCAGCCACACAGCTTACACTGACGGTAGACGTATAAAACAACTTTAACACTGTTACGTTACAAATATGCGCCACACTCTGAACCCACACCAAAAAAGAATGAAAAACACATTTCTGGAGAACATCCCACCGTAACACAACATAAACACAACACAACCAATACCCAGAATCCCATGCAGCCCTAACTCTTCCGGTCTAGATTATACACCCCCGCTATCACCAAACCCCCCCACACATTAACCCCCCCCCCCTTCCGTGCGTCGGTTGAGCGGAAGAGTTAGTGCTACATGGGATTCTGGGTATTTGTTGTGTTGTGTTTATGTTGTGTTACAGTGCAGATGTTCTCCAGAAATGTGTTTGTCATTCTTTTTTGGTGTGGGTTCAAAGTGTGGCGCATATTTGTAACGTAACAGTGTTAAAGTTGTTTTATACGGTACGGCTACCGTCAGTGTAAGCTGTGTGGCTGCTGACCTAGTACGCCTTGCTGTCACTTACGTAAGCAAGCTGAAGCTGCATTCTACATGTGGTCGAGCAGGTACACTGTTTGGGCAGGCTGTAGAGGGCGCCAAAAGCAGTGCCATCACGCCCTGATATTCGGGAGTCTCCCGGAGATAATGAGAGGGTTGGCAAGTATGACGCTATCAAGCGCCATTCATTCAAAACTCGCGGGCCGCACTAACATCAAATTTCCATATTAAGGTGCGTGCCGATGCGTGTGTCTGAGACCCCTGGTTAACATAGCACAAAGCAATTTAAGCTTTATATGCGGTGTTTTTCATTTTAAATTAAAATGTTTTTGTTGTGGCTCCCATTATTTTCTTTAATTTGTGAAACTTGCCAAAATGGCTCTTTGAGTGGTAAAGGTTGCCGACCCCTGGTATATACTGTACCCCACTAATATTCGGTTAAATGTACCTGATCAAGTTTCACTTCCAAAAAAACTTCTTGTATCCATCATCAGGCTTCTGACATAGAGTTTGATTGTGTGGGAATATTTGTGTTTCAATAATTGCGTGTGATTTGTCGAGGTTATTTCATAGTCCATAGGGTTGACTCATGGCTGGGAGAAGAACATTCCAGAAGTTCAATGTTAGTCTGCTTCATCTTTTCCAAATGTACTTTTGATGTGTATTTGGATCATTGTCCTTTTGGAGCACACTTAGAGGTGCTGTTTGCAACTTCCTAACAGTAACGTTTTTAAAGCAAAAAATATAGCTACAACACCACAGGCTAGCTTAATCCTTCTTCCTCAATTATTTTCTGTTCTGCCCCCCCACCCCCCCCCTACCCCCCCCCCCCCCCCACCCCTCCCCAACAGCGGTTTGCGCATGCGCAAATCATTTGTTGTCCGGACTTTTATGGTGCGTTCAATGTGTAGTGGGGAGTCTGAATTTTCGACTTCCTAGCCGGAAGTTACGACTGGAATTTTAAATGCAAATGTTTCTTCACTGTCACACTTAAATAAATAACCTAATTTGATTTGCCTACTATACACGGCCTCAGTCCCTTACACACACACAGACAATTTTGAGGTGTGTGTGTGTGTGTGTGTGTGTGTGTGTGTGTGTGTGTGTGTGTGTGTGTGTGTGTGTGTGTGTGTGTGTGTGTGTGTGTGACAAAAGTTGAGCATTTCGCTAGCTAGCCATCATGTCAGTGCAGAGAGGAGACCCACATGCCTCCAGACTGCAAATAAAATGTGCGGTGGACCAGGGGTTAGTGCATGTGCCTCACAATACGAAGGTCCTGAGTAGTCCTGAGTTCAATCCCAGGCTCGGGATCTTTCTGTGTGGAGTTTGCATGTTCTCCCCGTGACTGCGTGGGTTCCCTCCGGGTACTCCGGCTTCCTCCCATCTCCCAAGACATGCACCTGGGGATAGGTTCATTGGCAACACTAAATTGGCCCTAGTGTGTGAATGTGAGTGTGAATGTTGTCTGTCTATCTGTGCTGGCCCTGTGATGAGGTGGCGTCTTGTCCAGGGTGTACCCCGCCTTCCGCCCGAATGCAGCTGAGATAGGCTCCAGCAGCCCCCGCTACCCCAAAAAAAAGGGACAAGCGGTAGAAAATGGATGGATGGATGGATGGATGTGCAAAGCTGCCACTGTTTCCGCCTTGGTTTAAAGAGCGAGATGTAAATATTTCTTCACTGTCATGTCAAGCTAATATAAAATCACTGCAACGTCCCAATTCCATCCTTCATATTAATGAACCAGTCATTAGATTTGGTTGGTTAGTGAGTATCACAACCCTCCATTCTTTTAATCAAATTTGATACTCTAACATTTATCAATGCAGAACAAAGTTGATTAAAAAACAACTAAGAATTAAAAGAAAAAAGGTAATGTGCAGTTTTATTAATAATTATAATTTTTTAAAACTCACTTTAGTATCTCTCCTACAGAGTTCATTGCAATAAATTAAGCGATTACATCATCTAGCGACTTTTAGTACAGCCAATAGCTACTTTTCGTGCTGAAGAGTTGACAACACTGGATAGACACACAGTCCCTTTTTAGACTTTTTTTGTGCTTTGTGTCAGGTGGACTTTCAGGATGCTGAGGCCAGGACAGTAGCAGAGCGGCAAAGAGAGCGAGAGAGACAAAGGAAAATGGAGAAGATACACGACCAACGACTGAAAGCAGCCACTGAAGAATTGCAAGGTATATACAATCAACACTTTTTATGTATGCCAGTGACAAAGTAATGGTCTCTTATTTTCCAAAACAGTTGAAAGCTTCTACCGTCTGGTAAACAATTCAAAATGTTCTATACAGTAAGGACATGAGATGGAAGGTTTGTACAATGTAACCACGGCAGTGCACATCAAAAAGAAAAATGATAACTAAGCAGCATAGTCGTCTCATTATTGAAACTTTTTGTATCTCCCTCCTTTGCAACCTTCTAGTGTGTAGTCCGCTTGATGCTAAAGAGCTGTATTTTGCTCTCTTGTTTCGTGACAAACATTTATAAGATATGTAATGTAGGCAAGATTAAACATCACAATACTAACCAGTCAAACAACCAAATTGATAATGTTGCTTACAAACCATCACATAACATTGGCAAAGTAAGTTTGTGAAAGTTGCATTATGATGTTGATATTTAGGTACCTGTTCAGTGTAATCCTGTTTAATTGCTGATATCCAATATATCAGCAAAAAATGATATCGGATTATATGGGCTTGCATGTAAAATTTGTGATATAAGCTTTGATACGGCGTGGCGTAGTGGGTAGAGCAACCGTGCCAGAAACCTGAGGGTTGCAGGTTCGCTCCCCGCCTCTTACCATCCAAAAAATCGCTGCCGTTGTGTCCTTGGGCAAGACACTTCACCCTTTGCCCCCGGTGCCGCTCACACCGGTGAAATGAATGATGAATGAATGGTAGGTGGTGGTCGGAGGGGCCGTAGGCGCAAACTGGCAGCCTCGCTTCCGTCAGTCTACCCCAGGGCAGCTGTGGCTACAAATGTAGCTTACCACCACCAGGTGTGAATGAATGATGGGTTCCCACTTCTCTGTGAGCGCTTTGAGTATCTAACAATAGAAAAAGCGCGATATAAATCTAATCCATTATTATTATTATTATTGATACAAACAGTCATGCAACTTGTTTACCTGTTCAAAGCTGGACAGCCAGTTAACATCTAAATGTAATCCAATAAGCACACATGGTTGTTTTTTTCTTGTATTTAGGTCAAATTATTTAGGAAAGGTAAACATTACGGGTGTCAAAAATGATTTACTATTTGTACCGATTCTTTATCGATTCAAAAAAATCAAAAATGTATCTGTTCCGTCCAGCCACTCGGGCAAATCATATTATTAATGTAGATGCCCACATTTGCTGTACATATTTATCTTAGAAAATAGAAATGTTAGATACTTTTCTTGTTTCCTTTTTTGTATTTGACTTTATTAAATGTTTGGGAAACTTTTTTTTTTAAACAAAACCAGTTTTCTTTAAGTAATACAGGAAATGGTCAGAGCTGTTTTTCTATTTTATGGAGGAATGTAGTTAATCATAGAACTGGCATCCAATGTTATTAAACAAGTATAGATTTTGAATCGAGAATCCTTTTGAATTGAGAATCGATTCTGAATCGCATTGTTACCCCCAAGAATCGAATCGTGTGGTGCCCAAAGATTCACAGCCCTAGTAAACATGGTAGGCTATAGGCTACTAGGAGCGAGCAGCTGCACAATTGCTAAGCACACAATAGCACACAAGCTAGACATATTTAGAAAGTGCTGCACATTGATGCGATTGCATAACATTTTAAATATTGATTTAAACTACTTTAAACACTGGAAAATAGTATTCATTGTTTACGAGACTTTACTCTGAAATTTAATGTTAAAGATTATTCAGGAACGATATACTCTTTATATATTTGTGTTACTTTTTATGCCAACTATACTTTATTTCTTTAAAACAACTACAAACATTTTAGTTCACATTCACATTATGAAGGCCATGTGCATATATTTCATGTATTTGATGATTCTTTGAGTCCTGTTACTCTGAGTCATCTTCACCTTAGGAACTTTGTACAAAATAATTTCCATTCAGAGCAGTTCAATGTGTTTATGATCAAATGTATAGTTGAAAAAATGTAAGGTAATTATGAGTTTCAGAACAGATAGAAGCCGGTGCTGCAACAGTGATTTTGACCCCAGTATTATTTATTTTACAGAGTCCTCCCCAGAGATTGAAGTAGCATTGACGGAGTTGGACTCCTGCCTTACGCTGCTTTTCCCTCAGTTTGACTTTGCAGACAGCCATGCAAGTAACAACAGTGACAGCTGCTTGCTCACGCAAACAACCACAGCATGTTTGTCAGACGACGAGCAGCCCTGTTGCAGCACGAAGCAGACCAACAACACCAAAGACAGCATGCAAGAGAACAAGGAGAGGAGTAGCAAAGACAAAAAGGTCAAGAAGAAGAAGAAGAAGGAAGGTCAAAATGAAAAAGTCAACTGCAGTGACAAGATGGAGGGGATTGAAGAAGGACAAAGTGTGATAGCCCATGAGGAAGACGGTAGATGTGAAGCAGAAGAAGAACCTCTTCACGGAGACACCTTTATTCAAAACTCTGGTCTAATCTCCCGCTCGTATTGTCTGGACTTAAACATTAGTCCTGGTAGGTATTTTTTATTTGCATAATACTGCATGGTATTTCTGTGTTAACAGCTTTGAGGCGCACACGCAGTAAGGGATACGATTGTTGGCTCCAACCCACAATGTTTCATTTAAAAACTGGAAACTGACGAATGTAATGTCTATGGATGTTCTCATTCATCAAGTTATTTTGTATTCAGGGCATTCAATCAATCGCAACTGTCTGTTCAGTTTACCTGAGAATAACAAAAGTCACATTTAAAAAATAACTACAATTTGACAAGCTACAAAGCTTTTGATAGACTGGAGTTTTTTGACGAAACACATTAATTTCATGTAGATGCAAAAATGAAGCATACAGAGAAAAGAACACCTCACTTAATTTTGACATGGAGGTTATATTCTGAGGATGCATCCACCACAGGTTGTGTTTAATCTGGGCTGGGTACAATGAAACCTTAAGACTAAGAAGGCATTCTGGAGCCCACTGTGTTGCTCAGTGTCAGAAAGCTTGATCTCACACGCAGATCATAAGTCCTCCAACAATACACTCAAGAATGGCTAGGGAAGAAAAACGTGACTATTCTGAAGTATGAGCCGTGATTTAAATTAAAAATGCGAAAAAGTATTAGGTTACGGGGACAAGCATTTTTGTCCAGGACAGTTTCATGAGTTCTTTTTAACCAAAATTTGAAAGAAATATCTGATTTCCATGCATTTATTTGTTGTCTCTATTATCACTTCTGTCAGTTTCCATTATTTATGTTATTTTTGTGTGTAATTTCATGATTCACAGCACTTCTTTGGCATAACGGTGCCAACAATTTCAACCTTGACTGTATTTTAGCTGACTCTGCCTATTTAAACTTCTGTAAAGCTGATATTTAGTATGACCACACCAACACGTGCACGTGTTGGTGTGGTCATACTATGTATTGTGGTCAGACTGTGTTGCAATTGCTCGTCCACATGAACATACCCCAAACTTTCATAATAGTAAGACTTCAACATGTTTAGATTGTAATAGTGAGCGTAAAATGTGTAATGTCAAAACAAATGGTCATACAGTGATATAGAAACTTTGTGTTATTAATTTGTTCCAAAAAGTCCAACCAAGATCAAATCGTACAAAAACTGAAGGAATTGTTTTAATAAAAAATAAAGTAAATCCAATGAATCCAAAAATATGAAGATTAAAACACATTTTATAGAGAATAATGATAGTGTTAAAGCAGAAAACAATGTGAAATACATATAAATGATACATGAAATATATTAAAATAAATGAACATTCAACATCAATTGTAACTTTATTATACACTTGTTGGTGAAGATGACGAACAAAGAGGAATGAGGGACGGGGGAGCCACACAAACACCACGTTCTTTTTTTTAATTCAATAGTGTTTCTCACTTTCTTTTTCAAAGTGCTGGCATTTATGACTTTCGTTGGTCCAATGGTGGATGGATTTTTGGCAGCCAATATAAAAAACTACAGAGACTTATAAACCAACACAAGGATTCCTTTTTTTGGACACTACATTCCACTGAACTTCAACTAATAATGTTTGGCTGTATGATAATGGAAGCAGACTTTTGTCAAAGAAGATTGATTCATACATTAAGTGGGGCGAAAGGTGAGGTAACACTGTACATTCTTAATGACTATAGAGTGGTCCCTTGCCATGTTGCGTGTCAAAGTTTGCGGCTTCACACTATTGTAATTGTATTTTTTTTTTTATGTAAGCATATTCTACTACATTTTTTTGTCCTAAATTAAGCATTTTCAAGCATAGAAATAGCTAAATGAATTACAAATATCAATATTACAGTAGATCTTGTGGATACATATATTGGCCATTAGATGAGAGTGTGCTGTTCGGTATCGTGGGCTCTGATTGGTTCAACTTCAGGCAGCGTTACTACATTAGTTTAGACAAGTGTAAAGGTGAATATGTGAGTTATTTATGGTCTTGTGTTCTCTTATAATGTTAAAACATGTGCGTGGAATGTTTTTCATGCTATACTTAGGAAAATATACAATTTTTAATGAATATTTCCTGTTGCACAGAAATTAATTTAACACGGTCAGGCCAGGAACCAATTAGCATCGATAATATATATATGTTTGTATGTATGTATGTATGTATATATATACTGTGTATATATATATATATATATATATATACTGTATGTATACTGTGTATATATATATATATATATATATATATATATATATATATATATATATATATATATATATATATATATATATGTGTGTGTATGTGGGTACCAAATACTTCCACTACAGTAGTACAGTATTTGTAGTAGTGGTAATAATATAATCTGTTACTGCATGTTTATTGGACACAGGTCTTCATGTAGCAGAGAATGAGGATAATGAAGCGGTACTTTCAACACTGTTGGATCTACAAAGACTCCTAACAAGCAAACATCTGCCTGCTGTGCGTCGTTGGGTTCAGGTTAGTACAAGCACACGTAGCAACACAAACCTTATTTAATGATGTAACTAGAATACGACTTAGTTTTTTTTCTTGACATTTGTAGCCCCAAAGGAATTAGCATCGTTGTTTTATTGGGGCATCAGTGTGATGAAAAAACTCACACTTGTCATCTGCCATCTTGAAATGAAGTGGATAATAGGTGATGGTGTGTGTGTGCATTGGCAGGTGTTCATCAAGTGTGGTGCAGAGCAGCAGGTGTTGAAAAGAGCACTGGATTTAAAGAGATCCCTGGAGGCTGCCCAGATCAAACTGAACAAGTTGGACATTGACTGTAAGGACAGAGTCAGAAAAGTGGTGAGTTGCCTTCTTTACTTTCAAAAATGTATTTTACAACATACTCCAGTGTTTTTCAACCTTTTCTAAGCCAAGGCACATTTTTTTCATTGAAAAAATCCCGAGGCAGTCCACCAGCAAAAAACATAAAAAAATTAAACTCAGTAGCCGATATTGACAATAAAAAGTTGTTCTCGCAATTGTTGGATATGAATTCAAACCATAACCAACCATGCATCACTATAACTCTTGTCTCAAAGTAGGTGTACTGTCACAACCTGTCACATCACGCACCGTAACTTATTTTGAAGGTTTTGGTGTTTTCCTGTGTTGTGTTTTAGTTCTTGTCTTGCGCTCCTTTTTTTGGTGGCTTTTCCTGTTTTGTTGGTATTTTCCTGTAGCAGTTTCATGTCTTCCTTGAACGCTATTCCCCGCACCTACTTTGTTTTCGCTATCAAGACTATTTAAGTTGTGCGGACGTTATCCTTCTTTGTGGGGACATTGTTGATTGTCATGTCATGTACGGATGTACTTTGTGGACGCTGTCTCTGCTCCACACGCTGTAAGTATTTGCTGTCGTCCAGCATTCTGTTTTTGCTTACTTTGCAGCCAGTTCAGTTTTAGTTTCATTTTGCATAACCATCCCTAAGCTTCACTGCCTTATCTTAGCGGCACTCGCCTTTTGTTTATTTTTGGTTTAAGCGTTAGATACCTTTTTACCTGCACGCTGCTTTTCGCTGTTGTCTGCATATTGTGATCACAACAAACATCTACAAAGCAATTAGCTACCTGCTGCCACTTACTGATATGGAAGAGTATTACATGGTTACGCTACCGATCTCTAGACAGCACAGACACTCAACAACGGCACAATTGCGGATTATAATTACTGGTTTGCAAAACATATTTTTAACCCAATTAGGTGAGTATACATAATCTCCAACGGCACACCAGACTGTATCTCACGGCACACTAGTGTGCCGCAGCACAGTGGTTGGAAACCTTTGACATACTCTACTATCCAACATATGTTAATACAATTCCTAATGGTCTACAACATTGTTTATCCTAGTATACAGTGGAAAATACAAATTTGCTAGCAGAAAAGGCTGCCATGTCTATACAGAAACTGAAAAGTGAAGGAAAGGTACTAGTTGTATTTGACCCCATCTGAAAAGAGTGACCAATAGATGGCAGCGCTGTGCAACAAACATTTCTCAAGTTACAGCTTATGTTTGATTATCTCAATTTTCTGTGAATTGTACTTGATATGCAAGCATACACGATTTCACAAAATAATAACGCATACTGGTGCCTGTGTAAATTTGCTTTATAGATAAACCATCTGTTGCAGTATATATCTTAACTCTTCTTCGCTCAATATTTGTTTTAAGGGGTCGTATTATGATTTTGTTTCTACACCTAAAACACTTCATTGTGGCCTACATAACATGTAATGGTGGTTCTTTGGTCAAAATTGTGCATAGATTGTGTTATACAGACCATCTTCAAGCTGCTTTCTAACTGTTATTTATTTATTCTTATTTACGTGCCTCTTGTCCCCGTCATCCATGTTTTAGTTGTTTGCGCTTCCATATGGAGTCTACTGACAGATGTAAGTTAGAACTACCGTATATGCTACTTTGTATTAAAAATGGCAACAATAGAGAATGCATGTGCATGTACTAGCCAGTCTGCCCCACAACAAGAGGAGAGAGAAGCAGAAGGAGCTTATTGACTACAATGTTGGTCTCTAATGTTGGACCCGTGCAAAGATCTTCAGTTAACCTCTACCACAGGGGTGCTCATTGCGTCGATCGCGAGCTACCGGTCGATCACGGAGGGTGTGTCAGTCGATCGCCAGCCAGGCATTAAAAAAGTAGTCCTAAAAATGAGCGTTCATAAATCTTCACTATGGCGTCACTTTCGTCACTTGATTGACATTCACGGCACCCGAGGGTCTTCTGAGATGACGCTGGCTGCTGCCAGCTCATTATTAAGAAAAAATTACAGACAGGAAGGCGAGAAACACTTTATTTCAACAGACTGGCGCCGTACCTGTCGTCAAAACTCCAAAGACCGACTGCACATTTGCACAATAAAAGCTCTGCTTCATCCTGCCTGCACTAACAAAACAAGAGTCTCAGAAAGCTGGCGTGCACAAGCAAGCAAGCTACAGAGTTTGCCGTCAATGTATTTCTTGTAAAGTGTATACAAAGGAGTATGGAAGCTGGACAAATAAGATGCCAAAAACCAACCACTTTCATGTGGTATTGGACAGAAAGCAGGACTTTTTTTCTCCTCCATTTGAAAATGCGGACGTTATCAGCACCACTGTCTGATTCCAATCAATGCAAGTCATCAGAATCAGGTAATACACCAACTTATATTCTTGTCTTCATGAAAGAAAGGAATCTATATTTGTTAAACATGCTTGCATTATCTTTAAACACCTTTAACTTGTTAAACATATTAACTACCGTAATTTCCGGACTATAAGCCGCTACTTTTTCCCCTCGTTCTGGTCCCTGCGGCTTATACAACGGTGCGGCTTATATACGGCCTGTTCTTCTCTGACACCGACGAAGAGGATTTTGGTGGTTTTAGTACGCAGGAGGAAGACGATGACACAATGATTAAAGACTGACTTTTCATATACCGGTAGGCTGGTTATTTTGATAACGTACAGGCGAGCACTTTGTATTACTTTGCACCATTGTATTATTTGTACTCTGCATGAATGCTGTTCGCCATGTCAAAGATGTGAAAGTTTGATTGAATGATTGAAAGATTTATTGTTAATAAATGGGACACTTTGCGTTCCCAAACAGTCATCTCTGTCCCGACAATCCCCTCCGTGGTAGCAGGAACCCCTATATACTACGGTAATTACACATCAAAACCCTGCGGCTTATAGTCGGGTGCGGCTTATATATGGAGCAATCTGTATTTTCCCCTAAATTTAGCTGTTGCGGCTTATAGTCAGGTGCGGCTTATAGTCCGGAAATTACGGTATATGTGTTAAACATGCTTGTATTATCTTTAAACACCTTTAACTTGTTAACAATATTAACTATATGTGTTAAACATGCTTGTATTATCTTTAAATACCTTTAACTTGTTAACAATATTAACTATATGTGTTAAACATGCTTGCATTATCTTTAAACACCTTTAACTAGTTAACAATATTAACTATATGTATTAAACATTCTTGTATTATCATTAAACATCTTTAATTTATTAAAAATATTAACTATATGTGTTAAACATGCTTGTATTATCTTTAAACACCTTTAACTTGTTAACAATATTAACTATATGTGTTAAACATGCTTGTATTATCTTTAAACATCTTTAACTTGTTAACAATATTAACTATATGTGTTAAACATGCTTGCATTATCTTTAAACACCTTTAACTTGTTAACAATATTAGCTATGTGTATTAAACATTCTTGTATTATCATTAAACACATTTAATTTATTAACAATATTAACTATATGTGTTAAACATGCTTGCATTATCATTAAACACCTTTAACTTGTTAACAAAAACATATATTTCATAAATAAGTAAATATAAATTATATATATATGAATGAGGTAGATCCTCGCGACTTGTTCAATTGAAAAGTAGCTCGCCTGCAGAAAAAGTGTGAGCACCCCTGCTCTACCATATATGGACATATATGTTGGGGAAAAAACAATGGGAAAAAACATTACAAATTGGGCAAATTCCAATCGGCTCGTTTGGAGGGAGTACGGAAGAAGGCAAGATTGTTTTATAGATATCTCCACCATGCCTCCATGGTTTGATTTCAGTTTTTCGGAACGTATGCAGATCCTAGTTACACAAAAACAAATACCAATAGGTAAGAAAAATTGATTTCGTAAAATAGGTCCCCCTTAAAGTACATTTATGGTATTTCTAGATTTGGATGGCTTCCAAGTTAAGAGTATTTATGGAATGTTTGTCAGAAGAATTGCCCCAAAATGTCATCGTTATTACACACAACTGTGAGATAAGTGCTAAGTTATGATATTGTTGCCGCTGCTGAATACACATTTGCTTCTTTCTAATTTCCAATTCTTATCAACACTAATTCTGTTTTACTTGCCATTTGTCAACTAATTCAAACAATAAAATAACCTTTTTCAAAACATTTATTCCAGTTTTCCTAGAACTCACATTCTGGCCCAAAAATGCCATAATTTTTCCACATTTCTCAACTAATTGAAAAAATGATGTTGCTCATTCTATTTTTCACTTCCCCCAAATTCACATCTTCCTAAAATGTCACATTTTCCATTTTGAGTTGAGCTTCATCTCTTGAGCATTCACACGCTATTTCAAGCATTGCATTCCCTAGTTAATAATGTCATAGTTTATTACGTTGACATTCTAAACATGAATGTTGTCCAGTCAGCACAAGTAGCAAGCAGACAGAGAAGATAATGAATTTAATAATGGTTTGTCCAAATGTCATTGTGCAGAGTAATTGTAATTTATTGTAAAAGACAGGATTATTGGTCAAGAGAAGTCAGTGCGTGCATAGTTCAACTTCATTAGAGGTGTTTGACACTATTAAAGAACCGTAATTGCACATAAAAAGGGATGGATCCACTGAAAAAACTGGCTGATGCTCCACAAACCAGCAGTACCTTTTTTTGTGTGGTCTTAAGCAGAATCTGAACATGTCTAAGGTAGTGTTCCATGTGAAATGAAATCCAAAGTAAAGGTGTGTCATTTCATGATTCACAGCACAGCACAGATCTGCAAAAGGTAGAATAAAGCAGTTAACTAGACAGGAGAGAAAACGCTCCTTGACAGAAAATGGTTTGTGAAGCTCTGGCTAGGCTAATAGAGCTGACACACGTGATTAGTGATATAAAGACATCACGTTACACATCATGTGAACTGACTACTTCCTCCAGGGAAAGGAGTGTTGGGGGCAGGGCTGCCTTAAATCATTGGAAAACATTTAGTTTGCAGAGAAAATAGCAACTAAATGCTTTTTACTCGGTTGTGTTTTTAACCTGTGATGCGAGTAATTACCAGTCAGCAACACATGCAAAATTACACTGTAAGGAATATAAATACGTATTTCATGCATTGGAGCTTACAACAAGGATGTCCCTTCAACTCTGACATACAGTAGGTCCCATTAGTAACACTGTATGTAGTCATGCATTGACATTTCGACTGCTGTATGTTAGAAATGTATCATAATCCTCATAATATTTGAGATATGTATACACAACCATTACAAAATAATAGAAAATATTACAAATATTAAATTTTAAAAAATTATTTATGCTGCCGTAGGTTCCTGCTTAACTTTTAGCATAGGTACCTGGTTCAATTCTGACACAGGTTTCTAGTTTACTTCTGACAAACAGTAGGTCCTTGGTTAAATTTTGGCATACAGTAGGCCCCTGGTTCAATGCTGGCATAGGTCCCTGGTTACATTCTGGCATAGGTCCCTGGTTTAATCCTGACACATGTTCCTAGTTAAATTCTGACATAGGTCCTTGGTACAATTTTGGCATACAGTAGGTTTCTGGTTCAATTCTGACACAGGTTCCTAGTTCAATTTTGGCATAGGTCCCTGGTTCAATTCTGGCATAGGTCCCTTGTTCAATTCTGACATCGTTCTCTGGTTCAATTCTGGAATAGGTCGCTGGTTCAATTCTGACATAGGATCTGACTGCAGGTCATTTTAATCTTTCACTGGTTTGTGTTACCTTAATAGATTGAACCATAGATTGAACGTGCTTCTATGGCTATGTTCTTGTCAACAAACGGGGTATTGTTTGGGTGGCAAATTTGTCCCTTCAATCATTGATTTCTTATTCAATATTCCATCAGAGCCTCGTAATTACTAGCATGCAGTGCAGTTTGTGTCAAGTTTTAAGGTGGTGAAAAAAACCTATGTGTTCCTCCAACTAAGACCTTGTTTCTTCTGTGTTGGAAGACTGAGTGCGTGAACCAGGAGCAGGGCTCCAGCGCAGGAGGAAGGGACACGCACAGAGTGATCAGTGACACTTCTGCATCAATCACTTGTCCATTTGGTTATGGTTTAAGTTTATTTCAAACATGCTATACAGATGGGTGAAAAATATACTCTAGTTTGATCAAATTTGGATAGATAGATTTTAGGAGCGAAGTGCTAATTAAAGGGTTAAAATCTGTTATCCGTGCTACTTTTTAAAAATTTCAATTATTACCTATTTTTAGTCGCAAATGCGACTAAAATGCTCGCATTGTTCAGACCTGGTCCTCTATTCCGCCCATAAATCCCAATTAAAAAACATCCAAAAAGCTCCAACAATAGTCCATTTACACTTCATGAATTGAATATTAAACGAAGTGTTAGAGATGTTGTTATTTTAAGCGCTAAGGCAGACAAACTATTTATAGCAGCGCCGTGATCACTAGCGTGTGTGCCTATGTTTAAATCATCAAGTGCTAAGCTGTTTCCTCGCTACCTTTTGCTCATTAAAGTTTATTGTAGATCATAAATCATGCCTCTCACCTGGATAGGCGAGGACATATTTCGACAAGTTGGTACACTTTGACAGCCAAAATGAAACGAAAAAACGCTTGGTTCCACACCCCTTTTCTTTGCAAGGATTATGAGTCATTTTTCATCCAAAACGGGAATATAACACGATTCTATCAGTCGACGTCCTAATGACAGCAGACATTGCACAGTAAGTGATGTTTTATCATGTTTGTTGGCTTTCATGAAGTCTGCAGTGAGTAGAAATCAGCAATGTAGTGGGGAAAAAAAAGCAAACATTTTGATGGGGTTTTCAAATGAATGCGCCCCATATGATCAAAATACGTAAATATCAAATGTTATCATAAATGTGCCCGCTACTACATTACATATAACTGTACAGTGTACTTATACTTCCTACAAACGAGCCGTTTGGAATTTGCTCCATTAGTGAAATTTTTACCAATTGTGACGTCGGCGAATAGCTCCCTATACTGTGTGGTAGAATTTTACCCAAAGTGCTTTGCGCCAGTCCGCCATTGTAGTCCGCGCTGTAGTCAATTAACTCTTTTTTTAATCCTCTTGTTGTGGCGCAGACTGGTTCATACATGCACATGCATCCTCTGCTGTAATAATACAAATTATCATATAGTTAGAATTGTTATTTGTCAGTAGTCTCGCTATGGAGGCACTAAACTACAATATTGCTGATGGGGAAAAGACGCTGTCGAAGTGGAACCAAATAAATAAACTCGCCCACAGAACGCCGCATCCTGAAGAGAGTCGGTCAGAAATCGGCTTGAAAAAATGTATTCAACATTTTGACCAAAGAACCACCATTACATTGTTATGTAGACCACAAGGAAGTGTTATAAATGTGGAAAAACAATCATAATATGACCCTTTTAAGATGAAATAAAAACAAAGATACCGTTTTTTTCTTTGCATTTACTCGTTACAATAAATACATGAATATTTTTTCTTTCTGACATGAAGGTTTCATCAGATGGAGTGGAGGAGGAGGAGGATGATGATGATGATTTCAGCGAGGTACCAGAAAAAGAAGGATACGAGCCGCATATCCCCGAGCATCTGCAGGAGGAATATGGTTAGTTGTTAAACACACCAAGGAACCATATGTACACTCGCAACTTTACATTCTTTTTGGACACTTCAGTTCTTTTTTTTCAGGATGTGAATACAATCGGCATCCTTCAATTTTTAACTACGATCGTGTGCACAGTTTAGATTTCAATAATTTCTTCGAGACATAATTATACATACATGACATACACTCACTTCAATCGTATAATTAATGTTTTTTGAAGATTGTAGAATACCTTTTTATAAATAAATAAATGATAAATGGGTTATACTTGTATAGCGCTTTTCTACCTTCAAGGTACTCAAAGCGCTTTGACAGTATTTCCACATTTACCCATTCACACACACATTCACACACTGATGGCGGGAGCTGCCATGCAAGGCGCTAACCAGCAGCCATCAGAGGCAAAGGGTGAAGTGTCTTGCCCAAGGACACAACGGACGTGACTAGGAAGGTAGAAGGTGGGAATTGAACCCCAGTAACCAGCAACACTCCGATTGCTGGCACAGCCACTCTATCAACTTCGCCACGCCGTCCCTTATGGGTGTACTTACATCAGACCATTGGTATCATGATGGATGAGGGAGAGCTTCCCCTTCCCAGCATGTGCTGGCCTGCATTCACACTTATTCATGTTACAAACTACTGTCCCATCACTTTCAATTCTGATATTTTACGACAATTTCTATGACTTGGTGGATTATTACACTTTTATTTTGAGTCATTCTGAACAGTTCTATTGTCCAAGATGGCCAAGTGTGAGTCAACTATAACTAGACATGCCCAAGCACTAATATGTTTATAATCGGTTTAAGTACATTATTAATATTTTCAGTTTGTAGAAAAGTAAAGTTTATTATTGGTTTAAGTATGGTACTAATAGTTGATGTTTGTAGTCATGTTCTCTATCTATTCTGAACAATGGCAACACACTGCTTTCATCCTGCCCACTTGCCTTTGTTTACGTATTTCATCGGAAAAACCAAGTGTTACCACACAGGAAACTTTTACCACAGAAGAGAGTTTTCAAGTCCCGGATTCTCCTTGGCACTATTGCTAGTGATTCCTGCTAGCCAAAGACTTGGTTGTATTTGTTTAGACACTTTTAGTCCAGTTTCAGTGAATTGCAATTTTTAAACTTGAGTACATTAAAATTTGAGTACCCATTGAAATTTTCATGTTAAAATAATGTAAGTTTTAGAGTGTATGGAGTGTTTTAAGAGCAAAGAAAATGTGTGTGAAAGCTGTTTGGACTGTGGGGAGGGCTCATGAAGACGTTGAATAGATATAATAATCATATAAATCATAAAAATAAATAGTGTTCCTACATCGGGGACAAATTCACCTACCACGGGGATAATGTAACCCCCAGAATAATTGAGGGGAACACTGTAATTATTTGTTCATTTCCACTGATAGTACACACTTATCATTGCATATTTTTTCCTGGGTTACTAACATGGCGAGACCTTCTCCTTTCCTTTCTCCGTCTATCTTTCTTGTCCTTATTGTGTCACCCTGATTATTAGTCTTTTTATCCCTGCCTGCTCAGGACGCTATCGCCTTCTTTCTCAAATTAACATGTTAATTACAGCCCCCGCTTAACCCTGGGAAATCAATACCTCCCGTGTTGTTGTTTTTTTCTTTACCTCCTCTCTGCCTTTCCTTTTCTTCTGTCAAAGAGCTGCGCATGAGTTGTTTGTCAAGGTGATCGTTTTAACTGTATTTGGAAATTGGTCTCTGTGATTCTTTATTACTAATGTAAATAGAAGGGAATACACCTTTATCAGTCCTATTAAGTACAAATGAGTAAATATATACACAATAGTGTATAAATCAGAGAAATTGTGACTTCAGCAGATAGGAAGTACTTGCATACCTCTCAGTCACTCATTTGGAATGAATGAGCTGCTGAGGTTTTGAATTGTGTCTTGCTGCGGGTGGAAGTCATTTCCATCATAACTTTTCTACTATCGGGGGAGGAGAGGATGGACACAAGGGAAAAGCTGGCCTTGCTTATCAGTTCAGTTTCCACTCAGCAGCATCATAAACTGCCTCCATGTGGACCCTGAACCTCATTAGCAGATAGTCTGTTCTTGCTTTATTTAAACACTACATGATTTTATTTGCGTTTTTTTGTTGTTTTATATATACATATTTTATGATTTGACACTAGGACTATGTATTAAGGACTATGTATTATGGCCTGTGTATTCTTAAATCAATTTAATTTCGATTCATATGGTTCCAAATCAATTAATCACGATTTCAGTCATTTGATCTACACTTAAATATTGGAAATGTTTCAGACTTGTCACAAAATACATATGTACTTTGATTTTTTTCTTCATCATAAAAAAACGTTAGCTTAAACTTTCTCCAAAGTCTCGCAAGTGCAATTTTAAAAACAGGAAAGGAATTAAAAGTGAAAGTTTAATTGTCATTGCAACATTCAATCACTGCAAATTGCACTCAGGTATTATTTCTTCAAGTCCAAAATATTAACAGTAAATATGTAAGCTATTTTTCTGTGAGTCATATTTTTTTAGCACACTCAGACAGAATGTAACACACAGCAATTTTATCACAATCTTACAAGACTCTAATAATCGATATTAGGACTTTTTAGGCCAATTTAGAGATTCCGATAAAATCAACTATTTTACCGAGCCCTATTTGACACTTTACTCTTACTCTGCCCTTTGTGGCTTTCTAACTACTTTTGTTGTCCAGGCAAAGTTCCACTTACAATAATAGTCTTGAAGATATTTATTCTCCAATTGACTGTGTTTGGACAATACTCACCATTAGCTCTCTTGCTACTTCATGCCATCACAGTGAGTTCTTTGTAGTATTTCCATCATTAGGTTGCAGTTTGCTAATCATTTCAAACAGGGATATACATATTGAGGCATTACAAAACATTGACACAGAATAATCTGTACACAGGCGGTTGTGGTACAGGAGGTAAAGCGGGTAGTCCAGTAACCAGAGGGTTGGTGGTTCACATCGTTCAAGTTAACGTTTGCCAGAAGTTGGAGAGGCCGATGGTAGAGATGCACTGAAATAAAATTCTTGGCCAAAACTGAAAACAGAAAATGAGGAAAACAACACTAAAAAACAAAACACTGAAATTAATTATGCAAATTGTCATTTCTTAAAAGATATTGAGGGTGATGGGACAAAAAGCAAGTGATGGAACCAAAAACATGTCACCTGCACAAAGCCGGAGGATATCACAGGTGTCCGTAAAGACAAGCCGATTCTCGACCAAAATCAAGGCTTTTGCTGAAGCAGGCTGCAGCCAAATAATCTATAATCCATTCATCCATTTCCTACCCGCTTGTCCCTTTCAATAACCTTATAATCCTTAGCACGGTCTAACAAATGTACAAGCGTTGTCTAACTGTCTTCAACCTCAGCAGATATGATGTGTTGCAAGACGCCTGACTTGTGTGGGTGGCGTCCCTCAGATGGCCGTCCAGCAACTTGGGGGTTACTGGTAAGGCTGAAACGACGCGTCGACTACGTCGACGTCATTGGTTACGTAAATACGTCGACGCCGTTTTTGTGCGTCGACGCGTCGCATATTTACGTCACACTACCGTCATGGCGGACCGCAAAGCAGACTGTGCGAGCGAGGGGGGAAAAAAAATCACGCCTAAAGTCGTCAAAAGTGTGGAAGTATTTCAATACACAGCCTAATAATGTTGTTGTATGCACACTGTGTCGAGCGGAAATGGCCTATCATAGCGGCACAACGGCTGTGAACGAACATTTGAAAAGAAAACCATCAACTAGTCAATCGTCCGCGTGAGCATACGTTGTCATCATTACACAAAAACATGAATGTGTCATTTGTATCTGCTAGGGGTGTAACGGTACGTGTTTTGTATTGAACCGTTGCAGTACGGGGCTTTCGGTTCGGTACGGGGGTGTACCGAACGAGTTTCTAAGCTAAAGCTAAAGTCTTAACAAGCTGCTTTGCTCCTGCCTCTGTCTCAGCACGCAGCATTGTCCCACCCACACAACCATCTGATTGGTACACACAAAGCATTATCAGCCAATCAGCAGTGCGTATTCAGAGCGTTACCAGCCAATCAGCAGTGCGTATTCAGAGCGCATGTAGTCAGCGCTTCAGCGTCGAGCAGATAGGTGTTTAGCAGGTGAGCATCAGGCAGCGGACTCTCCCCAAATGATAATAAACACCTCCCAGTCAACTACAAGTAACATCACTATGAGCCCGTTGACCTTCTAGGAATATAAACTGCAGCTCAGCTCACTCGCAGTCCTGGCTTGAGGTGAAGGCTAATTACCTCTCAGTTCCAGCCACATCGACCCCTTCTGAGCGCTGGGAATATTGTAAACAAGAAAAGAACCAGAGCATGTAGACATGCTAACCTTTCTTCATTACAACTGTTAGACACTCACTGGAATGAGTAGAATTGGTTATTGTGTACTGTGTTGGACTGGATGTTTATTTTGCACATTTTAAAAGCAATACTTAATGTTTACAGTGCTCCAGAATATTTAGAATGGCACTTTTTTGTATTGGATGTTTATCTTTATTTTTGCACATTTTAGCAAATAAGCAATACTTTCACTTTTGTTGAAATGTTTACACTGTTGTTACAGAATATTTCGTTTTGCACTTTTTTGTATTGGATGTTTATCTTTATTTTTGCACATTTTAAAGCAAAATAAGCAATACTTTTACTTTTGAAATGCTTATACTATTGCAGAATATTAAGATTTGCACTGAATGTTTACTTTTATATTTGCACATTAAAAAGCAAATAAGCTACTTTTAATTTGGTTAAATGTTAAAAGTTTTAAATGTTTACATTGTTACAGAATATTTTGTCATGTTGTTGTCAATGTTGACTGAGTGGCCATACTTCTTTTTTTTTGTAAATAAAAGCCATGCCTTTTGAAAAAACGGGCCTACATTTATTTTTTCATCTTCATTTTAAATAAAAAAAAAATCGTTAAAAGGAAAAATAATCTATAGATTAATCGAAAAAAATAAAAATCTATAGATTAACCGATTAATCGAAAAAAAATCTATAGATTAATCGATAGAAAAATAATCGTTAGCTGCAGCCTTAGTTACTGGTTCGAATCCTATGCCGCTGACACTGGTGTATGAATGTGAAAGAATGTTTGGTGGTGGTTGGAGAGTCCGTAGACGCGTTTCCATCAGTGGTACAAATGTAGGTTACTGCCATCAATGTGTGAATTTGCAGTGAATGAATGTTTAATTTTCAGTTCTCACTGTAAAGCGCTTTGAGTGTCTAGAAAAGTGTTATGTAAATCTTATTTTTTTTTATTTTTATTTTTTTTATTTTTACTTTACAAAAGAGAAGTGTAGGATACTTCTCTTGTTGCCTTACTTGTATTTTGACTTTATTAAATGTATTTATATTATCATTTGGTGCAGCCGGGCCGGAGCAGGAGGGGATAGAAAGAGAGAAAAAGGAAGACAGAGGGGGGAATTGTGGGGACAAGAGGGGGATTAGACAGAGAGACAAAAACAACAACAGCAAACACAACAACAACAACAACAACAACAGAGCAGCATCAGCAAATACGACATGTACAAATATGATGGTAAAAGTAATAGCAAATAAGCAGTTAGCGAAAATTTAAAAAAAAATACAGAAATGACAAAGAGCATTATTACACTAAAAATGGAGCAATATGAATACCAATAGAAATAGTGCTATTGATAATAAACAATACCAGTACTTTACCTTTATTATCAACAATACAATTGTTCAAATGCAACAATACATATACGTAATGATAACTTGAGATACGAAAGAATGCAGAAAAATGGAGGGGAAGAAAGAGAAGCAACCTACATTAACCTTGTAGATTGTTATAGTAACAATAGGTTAAGCTTTGTCAGTGTGCCATGTGTTATACCCAGTTTACCCTAGGGCAACAACGTTAATATATGTTTGATGAAACGTGATTATGTGCATGAGTGTATGTGTGCATATGTACTTGTATATGTACAGTATGTGTATATGTGTGCTTGTACAGTGAATGTATATGTACAGTATGTGTATATGTGTGTACAGCGAATGTATATGTAAATCTAATCCATTCTTACTATTTATTTTGTGTTTCTCAACAATCTACAACATTCAAAGACAAAGTATTTTGCTTTGCTATCAGGTCATATTAGTATCAATGATCACACAAAATTACATGAAAGACAGACTTGAAGACTTTTGATCGGCTGATATTCTCAGTGCAGCTAATTTGATTGTAAAACGAGAATGCAAAACAGATGTTTAGTTCCACTTTTTTTGTTGACAGGTTTGATCCCCTCTTCAGCCCCCTCTTCCACTCCAGCATTGCCTGTGACAAAAAGAACTCCTGTCCAAAAGCCTTTTACTCCACCTTTAGCTTCATGTTCTCACTCCAGGAGGCTCCAAAGACTCAAAGAAGAAGAGAGAGATCCTACTAGTGCTGCTGCAACATTACACCTCCTTCGAAAAGACCTTAATCTGACTGCAGTATCCAGGTAAAAATACTTGGAAAAATACTCTTTACTGTACATACAGTGCTTTCTTCAACTTAGTATTTTCGTAAATAGTTGTGTCCAGTAATTTGTGTGAAGTGCGGCCAGGCACAGCCTTAAGAGGCAATATGCCTGCCAGGGAACTCAGCTTCTCCACCAGGATGTCAGGGATGATGGTATTGAACGCCGAGCTGTAGGTGACCAACAGCATCTCGACATAGGTGTCTGGGAGTTCCAGATGTTCCACAGCTGAGAGGAGATGGCATCCTCTGTGCACCTGTTTGGTCTGTAGGCAAACTGGAGTGGATCCAAGTTCTAGGCGAGGCAGGTTTTGATATGACACTCCATAACCACAGACATCAGTGCCACTGGTCTATAATCATTTAAGTCTTTTATGGCTGTCCTCTTAGGGACTGGGATGATAGTGGGTGCCTTAAGACAAGGCGGGACTTGGGCTTGTGCCGGGGATGAATTGAATATCCCTGTCAGTACTCCTACCAGCTGGTCTGCACAGTTTCGGAGCACCTTTTCTAGTATGTCATTCGGCCCAGGCGCTTTACACGGGTTTAAAGCCTTCAGTGCCGGACGAGCAGTTGAGGACTAAAGGGTAGTAAGGGCATATGCGATGTTGCTGATCTGGATGACTCAAAACGGGCAAAGAAATGATGAGTTCCTCAACTAGCGAATCTTACGTGTTGTTGACTGCAGCTGAGTTACTTTTGTAGCACATCAAGTGTTGAATGCCTTGCCACTTCCACCATGAGTCTTTGTTGTCCAGGTGCGCCTTCACTTTCCTCTTTGATGTTTTTTTCTTTACCCTCCAATAAGAGCAAAATCACAAATAAAAGCAAGTGAAATGTGTTTCATTGTAGTGTGACTGGACTGACAGACACAAGGTGAGGTGCTTGGTCATCGCGAAGGAGAGTAAATGTGCCGTTCTTTCACTTGGAGTAGAGCCAGTTGAGATGGCTCAGGGAACTTGCCCAGATGCTTTCTAGATGCCCCTGTGGTGAGGTGTTCTTGGCATGCCCAGCTGGAAAGAAACCTCAGGAAAAACCTAGAAGACATTGGAGGGATTATTTCTCACAGCTAGCCTTAGAACTCCTCAGTGTACCCCAGTAGAGCATGAAGTGGTGACTGCAGACCAGAAAGTAAATTGGTATCCCTCCTGAGACTGTTGCCTCTTGACTCGGACCCAGATAAGCAGAAGAAAAAAATGGATCCACTTCCACTTTTACACTTCTCAGTTTTCTAAGAAAGATGCTAGTCTACCACCTGAGCACTTTTGAGGTGCACCTACTAAACTGCTTAAGTGTGTGTGAATGTATTTTTTGTATTACATATTGTTGCAACAAAAAAACTAACTAATTTAATACAATTTTTACTTGCAGCAGCTCCTCTCATCCAAGTTCAACTCAGTCCAACACAAGCCCAACAACTTCAAAGGCTCCAGTGGTTCCTTTTGGTTTAGATCTGTACTACTGGGGCCAAGATCAGCCCAACTCCAGGAAGATCATCAAGTATTATCCCTGGAACACGTACATAGATAGCATTGTGTAAAATGTAGCATTCTGATCCACATGTGTACTGCTGTGTTTACCTTCAGAATGGGCTCTCAGCACCAGTTCTGGGTTCCATCTATTGTGGAAGAAGAGGTGGAGAACAAGGAAATGTTGGCGGAGAGCAAATGCAGATACATCTCCTTCCCCGGCAAATTCACTCCTGTTAACCATTACTGCCATGTGCCAATAGGCTACGGGAAGCTGTGTAAGAGACAGGACCGGCTGAAGGTAACACAACAAAGTACTTTGATCTAATGAAACATCTGTAAATGGGATACACAACTACTTCTTATTATTACTATTACTTTCTTCAGCTACTTCCCTCATTTAAAACTTAAAAACTCAGACAGGCAAAAACTTGTATATAATATCCTCATGTTTACATATTGTTTTTAACAAAGAAAACTATTGTGTAGTTACATTTTGGGTTTACACTAATTCAAGAGCCATTTTTAACTTTTGTTTTGTAATATGCTGTATTTTTGTAAGAACCACAAGTGAAAAATGGTAATGGTGGAATATTGGGATATATAGCAGCAGACCCGACTGCAGAAAAACATTTAAGGGGGGGCATTCAATTTTATCAGGGGGCCCTCTGCCAAAAATTAACTCCTGCCGCGGGAGCGCACACGCTTTTTAAAGCTGCACTGCTGGCGTTTCATCTATCCACAACTGACTACTAGGTGTGAGACAAACACTTATATTTGTGGGTTTTGTATGGATATGTGTTTACATTTTTTAAATCCTTGATAGTGTCCGCAAAATCAAAGAGTTGGCCATTCATATGGAACAATGAGATTGTTGTTGATCCGATGTTGATGTGCTAAAACTCCTTTTTTGTTTAGAAGCTACTTTAAATATTACAGTGGCGACTTGTCCAGGGTGTACCCCGCCTTCCGCCCGATTGTAGCTGAGATAGGCTCCAGCGCCCCCCGCGACCCCGAAGGGAATAAGCGGTAGAAAATGGAAGGAAGGAAATATCCACATAATAAATATTATTAAAGTGTTTGGATGTATTCATTAAATTAATGTATTATTGGTTGTCAAAAAAGGATTCAAAGTTATATTTGTATAATGACACATCTCCTTTCTGTAGTATTTCTCTTACATGTAGTAATAAGTTGTGGACAGACGAAGCCCCAGTGCGCGCTCACATGGCAGGATTACATTTTTGGTACAACACCAAAAGAAGCAAATAACAGATTTAATTTACAGTTGTGTAGATGTCACGATCGATGACTCGCCTGCTGATGACATCTTAGCAGTAAAAATAAAAGGTGTCCTCTTCACTGTATCCCAGTTGTACACATATTGCGATGTGTGACATGTTGAAGCCACACATTTTGGTTTTGTTTTTGGCGGTGACTTCCTCGTCTTACAAGGAAAAGCATTTGATTGGCACTCCTTCATTACTAACCCCAACCCCTTTCTTAAGAACGCTGTTAAAAAGCTTTGACTGGGTATATTCCGAATTTGTCTCACCCATTGATAAGAATACATGTCAGCTAGTTGTGTTATCATCTTAGTCAATGTGGTTTTGATTAGGTATTGTTTTATTTTTACCTGCTCCACTGTAAAAAACAACAACAAACAAATAAAATAAACAGCTTTCAGCCCAGGGCTGGCAGGACTGACTCTGTTATTAAGAATGTACACCGGACCAAACCGAAAACAGTAACAAAACCTAACCCTAGATGGAACACTGCAAGTGCACTACTGTAACCCCATAAGTCTGTAACATCTCTCATGTCTTTGGAAGGTGCTCTACTTTTCCCATATTTTCCCTATTTACTTTCATAATAATAATAATCCATGTATTTCATAAGGTGCTTTCTAAGACACCTTGTGGTTAGAGTGTCCGCCCTGATATCGGTAGGTCGTGAGTTCAATCCCCGGCCGAGTCATACCAAAGACTATAATAATGGGACCCATTCCCTCCCTGCTTGACACTCAGCATCAAGGGTTGGAATTGGGGGTTGAATCACAAAAAATTATTCCCGGGCGCGGCCACCGCTGCTGCTCACTGCTCCCCTCACCTCCCAGGGGGTGATCAAGGGTGATGGGTCAAATGCAGAGAATAATTTCGCCACACCTAGTGGGTGTGTGACAATCATGGGTACTTTAACTTTAACTTTAACTTAGGGTCGCTGTACAGCAGCGAAAAGCATAACAATTACAGTTAAAAATGTAAGCATACATAACGCCTGCAGCAGAGCAGTGTGTTTCTCTGGCACATGTTTAAAATGTGTAATTCTAGTGACTTATTACTGTGTCCTGTAGTGTCCGTTCCATGGGCGCATCATTCCTAGGGATGAGGAGGGCCGGCCCTCCTCCCAGGAGGAGCGTCAGAGAGAAGAGAATGAGAAGAGGAAGAAAGAGGAAACAAATAGTAAGTGTGCACGAATATTGTTAAACAAATATTGTTCAGGTGAACATTTTCTGCCAGTCCTAACCACAAAGACAACTAACATCTAAAAATAATTTACGAAAGCAGTCATGCTTACATAAGCAGCTATAACTATTAAATAGTATGTGTGTGTGGCAAGTTCCTAAACAGAGGTGACCATTAAAGTACATTTTTATGGAGGATAGTTCATGTGATTTGCATACAAATATAGTAAAAGTTAGGACTCAAATGTTTTTTCAATAATTAATCAAAGCAAATATATATGGCCATGAAGTATTTGATAACAGCATTTTTGTGAAAGTAAAATACTCCCTTCTTTTTTTTATCGTCTTAATGTGCAACTAACTGACAGACATACAAGGTGGAGGTAATATTGATAGTTTTAATACAGAAAACAATGTGAAATACATATGACGAATGAAAGAAAATGTATAAATGCTCACAACTTTCTTTAGGCCATGATGGATTATGTACAAAATAAAAAAGTACACAAGTAGACTAAATCACCAACAAGTGATACTTTGTATATTACATTCCACTGAATAATACATGGACAAATGGACTATGCAGTGAATAACATGCAGTGTGTATTCATAACATAACAAAATAAACCAAAACCAGGGTAAAATTTGGCAAAAATCTTCATCAAAAGCTTAAGCATATAAAAAGTTGCACTTTTGAAAACCAAGGTACTTTTGTGCGTGCGTGCGTGCGTGCGTGCGTGCGTGCGTGCGTGCGTGTGTGTGTTTGTGTGGTGTGTTTTTAAAAATAGTGTATTTTGGAAGGAATATACTTGTTTGTAGATAAACATGCTCTAGTAAGTCTCTCACACACGCACGCACACACGAAGCAGAAGAGTTGTGATGCACGAGTGCTGGTGTGTGGTCTACAGTGTGAGTGGCACTCATGCTTGTGAAAACAAACACAGACACCATCTGGAGTGTTGAAAGAGAAATGAAGACTGCTGCAACATCTATGTCTGAATCCTCCTTGAGCCTTTGATCTTTTTTCATTCTCACTTCATCTTTCTACTTTGAAAACTCTTCTTTAGACTTACTTAGTTTGGGTCTCGGTCCACTTGTCTGTAGACATGATGCCATCACACACAACACCAAACTGAACGACAATTGTCACCATAATAACATTTTACACACTTTAAGTGAACACTAATATTTCACATCTATTTCCATTAATTATATTATTGTGTATTGCTATAACATTAGCATACACATCAATTATTTATAACAATATGAATGTATCATGTGATACAACATTTTAAGTTGTTTTTATTTTTTCCATAATACTGTATACCGTATTTTTCGGAGTATGAGTCGCTCCGGAGTATAAGTCGCACCAGCCGAAAATGCATAATAAAGAAGGAAAAAAACATATATAAGTCGCACTAGAGTATAAGTCGCATTTTTGGGGGAAATTTATTTGATAAAACCCAACACCAAGAATAGACATTTGAAAGGCAATTTAAAATAAATAAAGAATAGTGAACAACAGGCTGAATAAGTGTACGTTATATGAGGCATAAATAACCAACTGAGAACATGCCTGGTATGTTAACGTAAAATATTATGGTGAGAGTCATTAAAATAACTATAACATATAGAACATACTATACGTTTACCAAACAATCTGTCACTCCTAATCGCTAAATCCCATGAAATCATATACGTCTAGTCTCTTACGTGAATGAGCTAAATAATATTATTTGATATTTTACGATAATGTGTTAACAATTTCACACATAAGTCGCTCCCGAATATAAATCGCACCCCTGGCCAAACTATGAAAAAAACTGTGACTTATAATCCGAAAAATACGGTAGTATAATATATGTTTGCCTATTTCTCCAAACTTTAGGGACATTTTATACAATAACTACAAGCTACTGTAAATTGGATCAGAACTTCTTAACCTTGTGCCCCACTTGTACAGTTCACACAAATATTAACACTGAATTATCCATGTTAATCTTAAATTTATTAGTATTTCAATAATTTGGCCTACCTACTGACAATTTAACAGGTCTACTAAATAAACATGGTCAGATTATTTGAAAACAGATTTGTATTTTTACACAAACTGCATGCATAACAAGAATTATGTCAGTCAAATCACAAAATAAATATTAATCAAATATACTGCAAAAGAAGTGAGTTAGAAAAATACATACACATTGTATATAATTATCAATTACATATACATATATTACAATACATATAATATTATATTACATATAATTATTTATTATATTTTTTGCACTTAAAGGGGACCTATTATGCAAAACCAACTTTTCATACCTGATGGTATCTGCTTTTTTGTATTTGGTATCCCCATACGTCTCGAAAATTAGAACTCAAACCATGGAGGCATCGCTGAGATATTTATAAAATAATTTTGCCTTCCTTCATACTTCTGGCAAACGAGCCGTTATGCATTTTTCCCATGTTTTTCTTAGTTGTGACATCAGCCAATATTTCCATATATGGTTGAAATTTACCCAAAGACCTTTGCCCGAGTCCATCATTGTAGTCTGAAGCAATAGTCAGTAAGTTCCTTCTTTTTCTCTATCCCGTTGTGGGGCAGACTGGCTCGTACATGCACATGCATCCCCCGCTGTTGCCATTTCATAAAAAAAGTAGCGTATAGTTCCAACTTATATCTTTCATTACACTCAATACGGAAGTGCTAAAATAACAACATGGCTGACGAGGATAAAGCACAGTCGAAGTGGAACCACATAAATAAACTCGCCCATAAAACGGCACACCCTGAGGAGACTGTTAGAAAGGATTGATTGAGACTTTTATTAGTAGGTTGCACAGTGAAGTACATATTCCGTACAATTGACCACTAAATGGTAACACCCGAATAAGTTTTTCAACTTGTTTAAGTCGGGGTCCACTTAAATTGATTCATGATACAGATATATACTATCATATATACTATCATCATAATACAGTCATCACACAAGATAATCACATTGAATTATTTACATTATTTACAATCAGGAGTGTGGAGGGGGGGTGGGGTGGGGGGGTGGGGATATGGACATCAAGTAGTGGACATAGAGAGAGAGAGAGAGAAAGAGAGAGAGATCAGAAGGCATAAGAAAAAGAATCTGCATTTGATTGTTTACATTTGATTATTAGCAATCCGGGGAGGGTGTTAGTTTAGGGTTGTAGCTGCCTGGAGGTGAACTTTTATAGCGGTTTTGAAGGAGGATAGAGATGCCCTTTCTTTTATACCTGTTGGGAGCGCATTCCACATTGATGTGGCATAGACTTTAAGATGGACCGTAAAACATAATCTATACAACATTTTGACAAAAGAACCACCATTACATGTTATGTAGACCATAAGTAAGTGTTTTAGATGTAGAAAAAAATCATAATCTGACTCCTTTGGAAACTTCTTCATGACTTTTGCTCAGACTTCTTTTCATAGTTTTAGCTTGTAATTCAATCAACTTACTGATGCATTACTGCCACAAGTGGTGGAAGAATGTATGACAACTGAGTATCGTTGCGGCCCATACAAATAACAGCTGGGAAACAACAGCCCAGCAATGGTTAAGAAACACTGAATTAAGAAAGATAAAAGGAAAATTTTAAAAATGAAAACAGTAAGCTACATATTTACATGCAGTAATCCTAAGGTAAAGTTACAAAATCCAATATTTATTTGCAAAACTATACGCACAGCAATCCGTTGACGGGAATTGTTCGCCCATGTTTATCTTTATGTTATGTTTATGTTTTATTGCAGACTGGTGTGATGCAGAGTTACTTCGTGACATTGAGATTCAAACAGGACAAGACCTTGGTTCTGACAGGATGGACAAAAAGAATAAGAAGAAGAAGAAGAAGAAGAGTAAATATGCAAACCTCAGCAATCTGAAGAACAAAGCAAACACATCTCGTTCTCGCCTGGAGAATCGAATATTCAACAAGTACGTTGTTTTCTGATATTTATATTCATGGTGTGATGTCGTACAGTAATGGTATATGCAATCAATATATTTTCACACATTGACAATGTTTATGGTCTACAGTGTTCAAAGACAAAATACAAAAACATGGACTAAATATATATTTGTAAATATCTGCATGCAATAGTACGTCAACCTCCCAGTTTGGTATGTACATACCACTGCTGTCTTCTGATGTTTATCCACGACCACTATGTCACACTGCTTGGACGTCACTATTATGTCAGTCTGGATAGTTTATTAAATATCCACTGTAGAGGACGCCGGTTCTTATTTGGACGTGGGCGTGTCTTCAGTACTTTTGTAGTTTTGTCATCATCTGAAGAAGTTTGTTTGCTGTTTGCAGGAGTTCCATGCGGCGAGTCGCTGAGACGCTGAGTAAAGCTGACAGCAGGAAACACGACAAGTTTTCCAACCAGTTCAACTACGCTCTCAACTAAACGCTTTCATACATTTCATCACTTTTGTTCTACCACATAAACACTTGAAGTATTTCTTCTTCTGTCCTATAGCTTGATCAAACATATTTCCTCAGAGACCACACAATCATCTTCACAGAGGAAGGAAGCTGATTCTACTCATTAAATATCAAACATTGAACCCCAGTGGTCCAGCTTTTGTGTTGATATTTTATATTTCATCTTAGAAAGTGTTGATGTTTGCCTGGGATTGTTTGCTTTTTTTAATACAAGCTCTCATAACTATATTTATAACTCTAACTAGATTTATTGTATTTTATTTGTACTCTTACAGTCTCATGATGTGACTAGATTAAGGTAATATTTTTTTCATTAATGTTGTGTCATAAATGTATGTATTGTAAACTAAAGAAATGAATTGACAATAAATGTTGATCATCCATGCACTGACCATACTTATTAAAAACAACTGCTGTACAGGAAATGATCCTTCTGTATTTATATTCCTAATAATCACAACATTACATTGTGAGGAGGATAGTGGAGGAAATGAGGAACAAAAAAGAAAGATCTTCCATTACTGTTAGTTGACTTCAAGAAAGCCTTTGATTCTGTCAACAGAGAGACCATGTTTATCATTTTACCCCGCTATGGTATTCCAGATAAGATTGTTCTGACCGTTAAGGCTCTTCACACCAATACCAGTACAGGAGTTATCACCCCTGACGGAGAAACTGGGTCGTTTGAAATCAGCGCTGGCGTTTTACAGGGAGACACTTTAGCCCCTTTTCTTTTTATCATCGTCCTCGATTACGTCCTCCGCGTCTCTTTTGATGCTAACAACAACATGGGGCTGCTACTTAAGCCCGGAACTAGCCGCAGACACCCGGCGAAATGCATCACAGATTTAGATATTGCCGATGACATTGCAATACCATCCAATTCGTCGGCAGATGCAGAGACCCTTCTCCAGGCTGTAGAGGATGCCGCTAACTGCGTTAGTCTCCACTGCAACTCCTTGAAGACAGAATTTGTCTCAACCGAAACTGCTGTATAACTGTTCTCCAAATCTGGAGCCCCACTTAATCAAGTTGACGATTTTAAGTACCTCGGTTCCTGGACCATGGATTCCGGTAATGACTTCCGTACCAGGAAAGCCCAAGCCTGGAAAGCATGTAATAAAATGGACAGCATATGGCACTCCAACCTGCCCAATTCACTTAAGCTAGACCTCTTCAAGTCTACCATCGAACCCATCCTCATATACGGCTCCGAGACCTGGACCCTCAATGCGCGCCGTCACAAGTGGCTTGACGGTTGCTATACCAACCTGCTTCGAAGAGTTCAAGGCTTGTCGTGGCAGTCCCATCCCACCTTGGACCAAATATACGGCAACCTACTTCGAGCAAGCACCCGTCTGAGCCAACGTTGCGCACAGTTTGCTGGTGACTGCTTCCGTGCCAAGACGGAGCTGATATCACAACTCCTCCTTTGGAAACAATCTACCAGGGGTCGCCTCACCTACCCCGAAGTAATCGCACGGGACACTGGGATCCTTGTTTCAGAGCTGGGCTCTGCCATGAGTGACGCCAACTGCTGGCGGAGGGTTGTGCAAGGTCTCTCGGCTACGGCCGCACATTGATGATTGATGGCAACTCCTACAAGACATGGAAATCTCCTACAACTGTATTAATATCCTCTATGATCTTCATGCAGACTTCACCTGCATATTAAAAGCAGAGGAAGTTTTTGTTAGCACTTCTGGAGTCCCACAGAATTGTGTCGCCGCACCAAACCTGTTGAACACCGCTGGCGAGTACTGTATCCAAAGCACATTACAAACTTCCACTTGTGCTTCTTAGACAATGTTGTATTGTTTTGCATTACTTACTTACTTAGGCCGTAGTATTCCCTGAGGAACATAGGCCGTCGACGAAAGCCTTCCATCCATTCCGGTCTTGTGCCCTTCGGGCGAGTTGTTGCCATGACAGCCCCTCAGCCCTCATCTCCTGTTCCGTGCTTCTTCTCCAGGTTGTTCTTGGTCTCCCTCGGTTTCTTTTTCCCTGTGGGTTCCATATTAGTGCCTGTTTGGTGATTGATTTATTGGGTTTTCTGAGTGTGTGGCCTATCCAGCTCCACTTCCTTCTCCTGATTTGCAGTTCCACTGGTTCTTGTTTGTCGAGTTCCCTCAGGTTGGCATTGGTGATGGTGTCTGGCCAGTAGACTCCTAGGACCTGACGTAGGCAACGGTTTGTGAATGTCTGTAGTTTAGTGA
The DNA here is from genome assembly GCF_033978785.1 of Entelurus aequoreus. Taxonomy (NCBI): domain Eukaryota; kingdom Metazoa; phylum Chordata; class Actinopteri; order Syngnathiformes; family Syngnathidae; genus Entelurus; species Entelurus aequoreus. Next base: position 90,536,024 of record NC_084734.1, on the reverse strand, counting down.
GTATGCTATTGGTGGTTTTCCATGTTTCTGATCCAGGAGCAGGATGGATTTAACATTTGAGTTAAAGATTTTCAGTTGGGTTTTGAGAGAAATGTTTTTTGCTCTCCAGATTTTGTTTAGTATGTTGAATGATGTTCTTGTGTTTCCTATTCTGGATTTGACATCTTTATCAGCATCAATGTTTTGTTGAAATACGTTTCGCTCCTTAGCTTCAACGATTCAATCACTGTCTGAGTTCATCCACTGCGAGTAGGGTGAGGCAGTTGAAGAATTGGTTTATCTTGCATTCAAGAGTGACTGATTCTTTTGGTTGGATCCTGAAGTCGTCTGCAGCAGACATGCGGTCGCTTTTTTGAGAGTCTTTTCGAGTGCAAAGTTAAGAAGAAACAACTGAAACATGGACTATCTCCACACCTGCCTTGGTGTATTCCACTGTAAATGAGTGCTCCAAATATTGCATAATCTTGTTTCCATGTTCGAAATAAACATAAACAGGACTTAACTTTAGAACAGGGGTGTCCAAACTTTTTCCAGCAATGCCTGCGTACAGAAAAATGTAAGGTTGCGGGGACCTATTTGACATATTTTGTACATAAAAATCAATGTACAGTTTGTGTTAAAGGTAACAACGCATCCATCCATCCATTGTCTATCGCTTGTCCCTCTCGGATCGCGGCAGCCTATCCCAGCTGCACTCGGGCAAATTAAATGAATGCTAGGGCTGTCCAAGTTAACGCTATGGTAACACGTTAACTAGAAGTTCCATAAGCGTGTCCTGCTTGATCCTCAGTCTATTTCGTAGCGTAGGATAATGTATCTGTTGAGGGGATTAATCTGTACAAATCAAAAAACTATTTTAACTTTAGAGATATGAATAAATTGTATGGCGAGCCTCTCGATTGATCTAAATCTTGTAGCCTATGGATCGGTCAATATCCAGTTGGAAATTCATTAATCGGGTTGATTGCAGCTCTGCTAAAAAAATATGGCCTCTCTAATCTTGCCAGACTTCTGTGATGACGTAGTAATGTTCTCGTTTGCGACTGACAGCAGACCAACATGGCAGACATCACCGAAAGAGTTTACAGACAACACACCCCCGAATATAAATTCTAAAGTGTAGATTTTGTATAAAATATTGGTCGGTTGGATAATATTATGGCGATTTGTAATGTTTTGAAAGCAGCAACGTTGCTGCTGCACGACTAATCTTAGCACCCACTTGTGGTGACGGCATGAAGACACTAAAAATCGGCCATGAGGGAGCTAAGTATGCTAATGCTAGCAGAGCTACCAACTGGCAAGTTAAGGAAACTGATTTAAAAGACTCCCCTCCCCAACTCTGCAAAGTGTTAACAGCATTCGCTACACTGTTCATTGTGCTAAAGATAAAGACATAGCTGCACAGTAACCACCAGAATGACACTATGAAAAGTATTTCAGTTTCCACAATAAATCTGCCGTTTAGTTTACTTGGTGGCGCATAATTGTATCTTACATTTGTATACTGTGGTGTTATACCACCTCTACTTGATGCACAGCTTGCTTTTCTCTCAATTTAATTGTTGCTACCCGAGCAAACAACATTAAATACCTGCTAGCTTTCCAAAAGTGTTTTGTTTACATAGTTTTTTTCGTCAAGTTTATGAATTGCAATGTCGTGAAGTTGATACAATTGGTAAATTCCACATTCACCCATTCACACACACATTCACACACTGATGGTGGAAAGCTGCCATGCAAGACCCTAACTAGGACCCATCAGGAGCAATGGTATAGTGCAGGGGTCGGCAACCCGCGGCTCTAGAGCCGCATGCGGCTCTTTAGCGCCGCCCTAGTGGCTCTCTGGAGCTTTTTCAAAAATGTATGAAAAATGGAAAAAGATGATGGGAAAAAAAAACATTTTTTTTTTTAGTATGGTTACTGTAGGAGGACAAACATGACACAAACCTCCCTAATTGTTATAAAGCACACTGTTTATATTAAACAGGCTTCACTGATTCGAGTATTTGGCGAGCGCCGTTTTGTCCTACTAATTTTGGCGGTCCGTGAACTCACCTTAGTTTGTTTACATGTGTAACTTTCTCCGACTTTCTAGGACGTGTTTTACGCCACTTCTTTTTCTGTCTCATTTTGTCCACCAAACCTTTAACGTTGTGCGTGGAGGCACAAAGGTGAGTTTTGTTGATGTTATTGACTTGTGTGGAGTGCTAATCAGACATATTTGGTCACTGCATGACTGCAAGCTAATCGATGCTAACATGCTATTTAGGCTAGCTATATGTACATATTGCATCATTATGCCTCATTTGTAGCTATATTTGAGCTCATTTAGCTTCCTTTAAATCCTCTTAATTCAATTTATATATCATGACACACTATCTGTATGTGATATGGCTTCTAATTTGTTGCGGCTTCAGACAGATTTGTTTTTGTATTTTTGGTCCAATATGGCTCTTTCAACATTTTGGGTTGCCGACCCCTGGTATAGTGCTTTGCTCAAGGACACAACGTCCGTGACTAGGAACTAGGAACCAGGAACCCTCAAGTTGCTGGCACGGGCGCTCTACCAACCAAGCTACTATTTAGATACTTCTCTTTGCTCATAATTAATACAGGGACTGTCTGTTTTGTCCATTTGAAAAATAAACACATGACATTGTTCAGACATGATCCATTTTTCTTTCCTCTTGCAAAGCTCCCTTTTACATCGAATCGTAATGTTTTAAAAAGTATTGTTAGTCAATTGCATCGTAACCCATGTATCGAGATGCATATCGGATCGCCATTTAAAAAGGTACCACATGTAGTAATGTGGCCAGAAATGGTACTGCAATTACGGTCAAAATGCTGTAGTCCGCTCCCACTCTCCATGACTGAGGTTGCCAGATACGCAGCCAAATCCGAATCCTACTCCAAGAAACAACTACCATGTAGGTTTCTCTTGTTTATGCTTCTTGTAAGATGGTTTACTAAGTAATTATGCCACATTTTACTGATGTCGATGAGCCAAATGTATTTGTAAAGTTACGCAGCAATATTTTCGTCGGGAGTCGGGACAGACTGTTGGCGTTACCCTGCTAAAATGTCTAGTTTGACCGCATGGATCACCATCAGAATAATTATATATAATAATATATAACATATTATATATTGCATAGGCCTACTTTGATGGCAAGCCAAGGCCAACAGTAAAATTACCGCCACATTTTGTTCAGCATAACTCCATGTTGCACGGCATTCTCTTCCATGTACGCACATCACCATCTTTCAGTGCAGAGTGCAATTCTATGAGCCAACCCACGTCACGCAAAAACCACGTTACGTATAAATCATATAGCCTATTTACCATGTCAAAAGTAAAAATCCATTACATGTAAAGCATTATATTGTGCCAAGCAAATACCACTCCATATGTGCCTGATGCACATGCAGTGCCAGAAACCGCAATTAGCCGTGCCAATGTTGGAACGCATTTCCTCAGCATATTGAGAAGTAAATAGGCACGAACATTACCAATATCCACATAGGTTTTGTTTGTCGAAAATATATTTTGCCCTGTCAATTGGATGACACATCGACATACAGGCTAACAGGCATATATTTCCGCTGTTAGCCTACAGTATATGTCGATGTGTCATTGACCGGGCTAGCATGCTAAGTAAGCATTACACTAGTGTGATGGTGCTTCGCTCCTAAGCATTCGTTGCACGAACATACTAGTTTTGTTAGACTATATTGGACAATATAGTTTACATACGAAATGTCCATTTCCATTTATTACAAGTAATAAGAAAATGTAAATGCCTGACTTACCTATCAAGGAGGAAATTAGCAAGTTTGGCATCACATGAAAAAAATCTTCCCCGTCTTCAATCATCTCCATCTTTCAAAGGCATCCCCGATACAAATCCTCCTTTTGTTCCTGGCTTTGTCATGAATAAGTTGAGAATCGTAACAACACCTTTTAGATTTATTAAGGTCTGACATGTTTAGTAACTTTACCAGTGGCAGTAGCTAGACGAAGAGGGCGGTGCGTAACTGGCAACCTGGATGTGACACACTCACAGACTTTCTAATTGGTCAAACGGTAGAGGACGGGGCATTGAAATGAAAACAATAACAAGATTTCGGGGCTGTAAATCTAATTTTGAAATGAGCATAACCTGGCTGAACTACCATTATTAGTTATAGAGGTATTAGAAAAGAACATGATTTATTAATGCCTTTTGACATATCAGGGCCATTAAATGATGACTTGACATGAAATTATTACATATGGCACCTTTAAGGTAGCGAGGCACACCCTTAGTATCTGTGTTTAGTTACTGTTGAGACTCAAGTGGGAAAATAGTGAGCAGAAATGCACAAAGAAATAGGTACATTATGAAAAAAATCAGCTCTAAATTCATGGTAAGTCATATTTGCACAAAGTATCGATATCGGAACGCTTTGCAATACCAGCCTGAATTTTACTCAGTATCATGTTCGGAAAAAAACATCAGTGGTATCGCACGTCACTAATTCGTATTCTTTATTCTTGTCACGTCGTCAAAACACGTCAAGACACCTCTTCACAATAATAGCGCTATGTGTCGCGCTCACGCGTTACTGCAATAGTTGTGACCCCAAGATGCAGAGACAGGAGGGCAATGTGCAGGTAAGACAAGTATTTTATTGTTTAACACCAGGGAGTTGAGCAACACATGTGACATTGGCCATAACCGAGGCAATCTTCCAGCCCTGAGTGCTGGGCAGGCTGTCTTATAAAGGAGCCTGATTGGCAGCCACAAACAGGTGTGCTCAGGTTGCCAATCAGGGACAAGTGAGGGAAACAGCGCCTCGGCCAGAGTAGTGAAACCAGACAGAAAGTGAACAAAAGTAAGAGCACTGGACAGGAAAATACAGAAAATAAGGAATATGTCAGCTATGCCTAACTTACACTAACAAAATGAAAAAGGTCGCCATTACAAAATACAAAATCTTGCAGGACACCAACACACTGCAGGTATTTTTTTAAATTGTCATTAAAAGCGTCTGTATGTCCTTTTTGTTTTTAACTGTATAAAAAAAGCATAATGTTAAAAAAAAACATTTCATCAAAGCAAACTAATTTGTGTTAAAAACTTGAAAATGATCTGTCTAGGGTACACTTCTTAATGATGAAATGTTACATTATGTGCGATTGGTCACCATTAAAGGCCTACTGAAACCCACTACTACCGACCACGCAGTCTGATAGATTTTATATCAATGATGAAATCTTAACATTGCAACACATGCCAATACGGCCGGTTTAACTTATAAAGTGCAATTTTAAATTTCCCGCTAAACTTCCGGTTGAAAAAGCCTTTGGAGGATGACGTATGCGCGTGACGTAGCCAGGGGAACAGAGGTATGGCTTCCCCATTGAATACAATACAAAAATGCTCTGTTTTTATTTCATAATTCCACAGTATTCTGGACATCTGTGTTGGTGAATCTTTTGCAATTTGTTTAATGAACAATGGAGATTGCAAAGAAGAAAGTTGTAGGTGGGATCGGTGTATTAGCGGCTGGCTGTAGCAACACAACAAGAAGGACTTACTTGGATAGCAGACGCGTCAGCCGATGCTAGCCACCAACCACATCTGTGTTGGGGTGAAGTCCTTCGTCGCGCCGTCGATCGCTGGAACGCAGGTGAGCACGGGTGTTGATGAGCAGATGAGGGCTGGCTGGCGTAGGTGGAGCGCTAATGTTTTTATCATAGCTCTGTGAGGTCCGGTTGCTAAGTTGCTAAGTTAGCCTTAGCGTCGTTAGCAACAGCATTGTTAAGCTTTGCCAGGCTGAGAATTATTAACCGTGTAGTTACATGTCCATGGTTTAATAGTATTGTTGATCTTCTGTCTATCCTTCCGGTCAGGGATTTATTTATTTTGTTTCTATCTGCATTTGAGACAGATGCTATCACGTTAGCTCATGCTAAAGAGCTTCGCTGACGTATTGTCGTGGAGATAAAAGTCACTATGAATGTCCATTTCGCGTTCTTGACTCTCATTTTCAAGAGGATATAGTATCCGAGGTGGTTTAAAATACAAATCCGTGATCCACAATAGAAAAAGGAGAGAGTGTGGAATCCAATGAGCCAGCTTGTACCTAAGTTACGGTCAGAGCGAAAAAAGATATGTATTTCACTGCATTCTAGTTTGTCACTCTAACGTTCCTCATCCACGAATGTGGACCCCGACTTAAACAAGTTGAAAAACTTATTCGGGTGTTACCATTTAGTGGTCAATTGTACGGAATATGTACTTCACTGTGCAACCTACTAATAAAAGTCTCAATCAATCAATCAATTCATCATCGCTCAAATTAATGGGGTAATCGTCGCTTTCTCGGTCCGAATAGCTCTAGCTGCGTTGAAAACAATAGGAAAATATGAGGAAGTGAACAACTGACAACGTCACGCTACTTCCGGTAGGGGCAAGGCTTTTTTTAAATCAGAGACCAAAAGTTGCTAACTTTATCGACGTTGTTCTATACTAAATCCTTTCAGCAAAAATATGGCAATATCGCAAAATGATCAAGTATGACACATAGAATGGATCTGCTATCCCCGTTTAAATAAAAAAAAAATCATTTCAGTAGGCCTTTAAGTTTGAGTTAACTATGAACAAAATGCAATTAATCTCAATTAAAATATTTAATTGTGATGCATCTGTAAAGCACTTTGGATTGTTGAGCATATTAATGCTATTAAATAAAAATGCCTTGCCTAATACAACCCCCTTAAAATATTAAAGCTCTTATTCTTATTACTCTTTGCTTATATTATTATTATACCACCAACTAACACATTTTTTAGTTTTTTAACACAATAGAAAATCTGGGATAAAATGTTTACTCATATTCATCATGGAAATCTTTACAGATCACTGTGTTGGCCCTGCGATGAGGTGGCGACTTGTCCAGGGTGTACCCCGCCTTCTTCGCCCGAATGTAGCTGGGATAGGTTCCAGCCACCTGGAGAGAGACAACTGCTTGAAAATGGATGGAAGAATGGAGTTAGAGTGTCCGCCCTGAGATCGGTAGGTCGTGAGTTCAAACGCCAAAGACTATACAAATGGGATCCATTACCTCCCTACTTGGCACTCAGCATCAAGGGTTGGAATTGGGGGTTAAATCACCAAACTGATTCCCGGGCGCGGCCACCGCTGCTGCTCACTACTCCCCTCACCTCCCAGGGGGTGAACAAGGGGATGGGTCAAATGCAGAAGTTGATTTCACCACACCTAGTGTGTGTGTGACAATCATTAAAAAAAAAGAAAAGAGAGGTTGTAGGCCATTTTGGTTATGGAGTCTCATTTTTCAGGGAGATTGGACCAGATTATTTTTTCCATATTTGTTTTTGTTATGTTCTACTCCTGGACGTGTTTACTTCATCTTTAGAATGTGTTGCGGACCAATTAAAATCGAGCTGCAGGCCACGCTTTGGACAATACTGCTTTTGAACATCCTTGGCATTCGGTGTACTTTTAGAAGGTTGATGAAAAACACACATGCATCTTTTGTCGTTATCTTTGTTTATTATCAAAGATCAGTCGATCCTAACTTCATGTCAACAACTTGAAAAACAGAAAGGTGAAAGGAAAACACTGCTGAAGCAACACGGTATTTTTAATAATAGATCATTCCGTATCTAACATTTTATATTTTGTCACTATGGCAATCCAATATGTACAATATTCACATTCAGTCCAAACAATCAAAATTAAAGCTTTGTCTTAAAAAGGAGCTGAATCAGCATTTGTTGGTTGGCTGAAACACGTCAGTCCCTCGGCTCAGAGAGTCCTCGTGCATGTGCGTCTACCTACAGGTGTGAGCTGTAGAAGGCAGGTGCAGCGTAGCTCTGCGTCCCCAGCATGAAAGGAGACAGAACATGGCTGGTGGTGAGGAAAGGAAGTTGGACCAGGCTGCCCGCAGGAGGGTGATGGTGTCCAGTTGCGTAGCCGGTATGTAAGGCCAGGTGCCCGCTGATTGGGGGAGACGGACTTAGCGGGCTGAGGCCGCCCAGAGCGCCGCCCATTCCTCCCCCGCCTGCTCCGCCTCCTGCACTGGTAGGAGCCGAAGTGTCTGCGCCGGGGTTCTGTTTCTTCCACTTGGTCCGGCGGTTCTGGAACCAGATCTTGACCTGGGTCTCGGTGAGGGACAGCGACAGCGCCAGGTTGAGCCGCTCGCAAACAGACAAGTAGCGAGTGGACTTGAACTTGTTCTCCAGCGCCACCAGCTGCTCGTAGGTGAAGGCAGTGCGTGCTCGGCGGGGTTTGCCCGACTTGGAGTCCGTGCCTGAGCGTTTCCGTTTAGGTTTTCCTTGCCCACCGTGGCCCCCGTTAGGCTGCACGCTGATGAGCTGACCCGCAGAGCCTCTTCTGGGGCTTTTTGAGTCTTTGCTGGAGTCCTGAGGGCTCTGCTGGCCAACATCTCTGTCCCCGCTGAAATGCAGAGCCGAACTGCTTTCCTCGCTGCTGTAAAGCCCATCTGGTGCGTCGGAGTCTGGAGTACCAGCTTCGTTGTAGACGTCCTCATCTGGACTTCTGTAGCCAAAGTTTTCTGCAACGTAAGACAATGAAGATGAGACATTCCATATCTACACCAGTAGTAAAGAACACATTTAATCTGTAACACTCATCAACTGGAACAATTTATTCAGATTGTTTTGCATGTTTTTACAAAATGTACTTGTTGGTCGAAAGTTGATTGCCTCCAAAACATTAGTGGACATTTATCAGTCCCTCCGGGGATTTTTGTGATTGTTGTGGCCTAAAATGCTTGAATTTGCAGCAGCTTTTTTAGAAAGTTGTGTTAAAAGTTGCAATGTTTTGACGCTATTTAACATTGTATCAACTTGTGATTTCATGAATTTGCAATCATTGTTTTAATTATTCCTCGTAATTTAACCTAAAAAAAAACCAATTAGTGTATATATCAATAAATATAAATACTGTAGAAGGTGAAGTGAAGAAGAAGGGAAAGGTGACAGGAATTTGGTGCATGTGAACGACCTGGAAATTCATTTCTAAACAAATATTGGCCTACCTGAAGAAATTCTTCTTTTTTCTGATATTATTAGTGTCAGCGTCACTTACACACTTTCTGATGAAAAAAATCAGCTTGTTTTAATTTCAAAAAGCAAAAAACAATACCTCTACTTCAAAAGGTTGAAAGACAGAGTTTCATATACAATTACTTTGAGATAAGAGCGCTCTCTCGACTTCTTGTCATGCTTTAAGTTGCGAGCGTTTTCACCACTACTTGAAGTAATATTTGTAACAGGGTTGTGACGTTTGGGCAATAAGGAGTTAATGTATTGTTACACATTGTTGCTCCTGCTTTGTTTGCGCAAGAAGCAAACATATGTTTTGATTAGACGGTTGACATGCATGTTTAAACGCCGCTGGGAGATCGACATCCTGACCACTAACAATCGGAAGTAAGAAAGTTAGTGTGATGGTGAAGAAGCGGACCACAAAATTTGGCGTAATAAGCCAAGAGTGTCTAAACTCATAATAGGGACAAAATGTAGACTATAATATTCAATATAATATTGCAGACTTCATCCAAGTCTTGGTCCAAGAAATCGGAACTTGCAGGAGGTTCATTTAACCCTTCAATAATTACAGACAAATGTAAATCAGAATCACGCTGACTGAGTGACCGTGGCAAAGCTCCGAGTTCTGACCTCAGTCCAAACACTTCCTTCTGTGAGCAGAGCTCTGACTATGCTGTGTGCAGGTCAGCTGAGTGACACTTTTCTTTCTTATTGGATGTCTCCACCTTTTGGAGGGGAGACAAGCAGTATGCGCTCTTAAGCGGAAGGCATCGTTTTCTAGAGCTGCTGTGTGCAAAACAGCAAGCTTGGTCAAAAACAAACATACCAATGCATCAGGTGTGCACGTTTTGCATCTCTCCAAATGTTCAACAGAGATGTTATGTCTTTGTCACACTGACTGACTGGCATTGAAAACACTTAAAGGTGGAACTGCACTTTTTTGGGAATTTTGCCTATCGTTCACAATCATTATGAAGGACATGACGACGGATGGATTGTTTTAATAATGCATTCTAACTTGTAAATAAACATAAATAAAAGTCGGCTCTATTTGGCCCCTAAAACCCAATTGAAAAACATCCAAAAAGCGCCAACAATACTCCATTTACATTTCCTGATTTGAATATTAACCAAGTATTAGTGGTAATGTTATTAGAAGCGCTAACGCAGACAAACTATTTATAGCAGCGCGGTGATCACAAGCTTGTGTGCCTATGTTTACATCATCGAGTGGTCTGCTGCTTCCTCGTTTCCTTGCTCGTCAAACTTTATTGTAGATCTTAAATCATGCCTCTCACCTGGATTGGAGAAGGACTAGGATGTAATCTGACAAGTCGGTACACTTTGACAGCCAATTTAGACCCGGAAATGGCGAGAACGACACAAAAATATGCTTGTTTCTTCGCGAGGATTATGAGTCATTCTTCATCTAAACGGGAATATATGAACATCCTGTCAGGCGGCATCCTAATGACAGACGACATTGTACAGTAAGTGATGATTTATTATGTTTGTTGGCTCTCATAAAGTCTGCAGTGAGTAATAATCAGTGATGTTGTTAAAAAAAGCGAAGGTTGTAATGCGTTTTTAAAATGAATGCGCTGCGTACTGTATGCCTAAAATTATAAAAATATGTAAATATTAAATGTTGTGCATGAGCCTGTTACTACATTACATATATACTTACATCATGTATATAAAATCTTAATGGAAGTGTTTGTATGTTTCTAAGGGCTTTATAGGCAGAATAGGGCGGCTCCCATTGGAAGCAGACTTTTGATCGCATTTGTTTAATATTTAGAACACTATCCATCCATTTTCTACCGCTTGTCCCTTTTGGGGTAGCGGGGGGTGCTGGAGCCTATCTCAGGTGCATTCGGGCCGAAGGCGGGGTACACCCTGGACAAGTCGCCACCTCATCACAGGGCCAACACAGATAGACAGACAACATTCACACTCACATTCACACACTAGGGCCAATTTAGTGATGCCAATCAACCTATCCCCAGGTGCATGTCTTTGGAGGTGAGAGGAAGCCGGAGTACCCGGAGGGAACCCACGCAGTCACGGGGAGAACATGCAAACTCCACACAGAAAGATCTCGAGCCTGGGATTGAACTCAGGACTACTCAGGACCTTCGTATTGTGAGGCACATGCACTAACCCCTGTGCCACCGTGTTAACCCCTATTTAGAACACATTAAAAATAAATACATGTCCTTCATAATGATTGTGAACGATTGGCAAAATTCCCCCCCAAAAAGTGCAGTTCCCCTTTAAGTATTCAGTAAAGAAATTAATTGCTTTGCATGGACACAGTCCATACTTTAACCCAACCTGCTTGTTTAGAATAACAATTGAAAGAGTGTTATTGTTGGGAAAATATGCATGTTTTCTAGTCAAAAACACACTGAACAAGACTATGAAGATAATAAATTGAGCATTTAGTCTCTTAAGAAAGAGAAATGATTTACAGAGGAAACCAGTCTGAAAGTAAAGGCTTAAAAAGTAAGTGACAATATTAACATGTGGACGTTCAGTTCTTGTAAAGTAAGGTTAAAGTAAGTAATGTACATTAATGACGACAGGCTCTTCCTCGAGCTAAACACTGAGAACATTGATTGATTGATTGAGACTTTTATTAGTAGGTTGCACAGTGAAGTACATATTCCGTACAATTGACCACTAAATGGTAACACCCGAATAAGTTTTTCAACTTGTTTAAGTCGGGGTCCACTTAAATTGATTCATGACATCACAAATTCAAACGTCTTTCAAAAGTTATCATAATAATAATAGTTATTATTATTAATATTATTATAACATGGTAGCTAGACACCACAGGTGGCTATTGGATGAATAGTAGTGTGGGGTCAGATGCCCAGAGGTGGGGCATCGGAGCAACATCCCCTCCGTTACTACATTTGCTTAAGTCTTCGTTTGGATAAATTTGACTAGTCAGAGTAGTTTTAATGCAACAAACTTTTAATTTTTACATTAATATTTTTGTGAAAAAAAACATTACTTTTACTCCGTTACATTGACTTTCTTTTATATCAAATTATTAATGTATAACCTATTTAATACTGCTTGGAAAGACGCATTCATTTAGCTTGTTAGAGAGATTTCTTTGTGCGAACACGGTCACATGACTCTATTTCACCAATCAAACATAAGCACTAGTGACGTTTACTTTTTTTCATGTTTTAGCCCTGTTGTAGCGTCATAAGTGACTGTAAAATGAGCATCTTTTGTTGTACAGAACATGCTGTAGTAGGATTTCTGTCTCCCTCACAAATTGTACACAAACACATGCACACACACACACACACACACACACACACACACACACACACACACACACACACACACACACACACACGCACACACACACACACACACACACACACATACACACACACGCACACAAACACACTCACACACACACACCAACTACAAGTGTAGTGCAAGTACCATTAGAAATAGCTACTAAATAAATCAGAACTTACTCACCAGTAATCAGTACTTAAGCCGTTTTTCACTGAATATTCACTCCATTCAAGTAATTATTTGCATGACTACAATGCATTTTACTTTTACTTGAGTCATATTACTGTCTCAAAAAACTGTTAGACTCGGTGGACGACATTGGGCTAAATTAATTTGGCCGGGGGCAAGGCTGTACATACATACATATATATGTGTGTGTATATATATATATATATATATATATATATATATATATATATATATATATATATATATATATATATATATATATATATATATATATCCATCCATCCATCCATATATATATATATATATATATATATATATATATATATATATATATATATATATATATATATATATATATATATATATATATATATATATATATATATATATATATATATATATATATATATATATATTAATTGTACACATATATTGATTGTACATATATATATATATATAAATATATGAGTATATATATATATGTATTTATATATGCGTATAAGTGTATATTTATACATGTATAAACACACACACACACAGGACACACAGGTGAAACTAAATTTTTTTTGATATCATGCAATGGTTTGTTTATTTCAGTTATCCTAAAGATATTTCCAACCTTCTTTTGATAGAATCTCAGAAAATTTGGGGTTTACAAAAACAGTAAGCGTTGGATTGTTCACATTGTTTTTGACTCAATTTGTCCAATGGATTATTGTCGGGCCGTGATCTGTTAAAACATCTGGTCCGTATGGGCCGCATTTGTGCTCAGTTGTAGTCTACAAAATTAAATTCCTTATAGGTTAAACATACTTGTCCAATAAATCTGATTCTGATTCTGACTCTCTTTCCCACTATTTATGGCAGTAATGTGTCAGTCGGTTGACTGAGTGACGCATGACAAGCTCAAACAATAAGAAGAAGTCTGGAGCAAAAGTCATTGATAAATTCATTAAAGGGGAACATCACTTTTTTTTAAATGTTGCCTATCGTTCACAATCATTATAAGAGACAAGAACACACGTCTTTTTTTGGAGTGGAGGGGATTTTAAAGATGATAAAAGACGCTTGGAAGATGCGGCTAATGGGAGTCACTGTTGTAGCTTTCAAAGCCCTCTAAAACAACTTCAAAACCCTCCATCAACGTTTTATATACACACTGCAAGTATATATATATATATATATATATATATATATATATATATATATATATATATATATATATATATATATATATATATATATATATATATATATATTTATATATATATATATATATAAAGTGTAGTAACAGACGCGTTCATAACAATATGTAATATGTACAATATTTACCGTAATTTGGTCATTTTAATCATTGCCGTAACTAGTTCTGCGGCGCAATTATTTCCATTTCCATAGCAGCGCATTTCTGACATCTGGCAATAACCCCTGCCGGATAACAACACGCAAGTGTGTTCTAACCATGGCAGACTTGGTGACAAACAACAAAGACAACTACTGTTGGACAAATGAGGATTCACAACCTTATCTTTTTGAATCTTTATGGAGGATGAACTACTGCTTCTGGAAACCAGTGCGAAGGGAGAGTGAGACGTTGGATCAGACGGAAGCCGAGAGAATGAGGTGAAAGTGAATCAAAGCTGCAAAATGTGGAACTTGAAGCCAAGCTATTTTGACATAAATGGAGTGATTGCCCATAATTAACTGGAAAAAACGTCCCTGGCTAGCTGGACCAAAAAGACAACTGTCCATCGAGTGAGTCACACTTTATATTGATCATAATACACGCAGCAGGTCATGGATGTATCATGACAGACAGCATACACTGTCTGGCTAGCTATATACAAACAAAACATTAAATGTTGGCTAATACTTTACAGTTACTGTAATATGATTGTTCATGTTTTTCAGTCAGTACAGATTGGTGTTATATCAAATTGTGTTGTGCATTACAAACTCAAATGTGTTTCGTGCTGACGTAGTAGCTAACTTATCTCTTACCGTAGTTGGCTTCTACGGCTAATAGCGAAACACGCCGATGTATTACTACGCTGGAAAGAGAGTTCCTCAGTGTTCGCTCTTAAAATAACAATGTCGCTACAGTTTGGTTATTACACAGGTTCCGGAACGTAAATGAAGTATTGTTGACGGTTTTTGAAAGCATTTTTAAAGTGATTTAGTGGTAGAAGTGATTGCTCCCATTAGCCCATTAGCTGAATTGCTAGCCACCAAGAACGAGCCGATTTTTATATGTTAGAAAGCGAAAAAAAACTAAAAACTTTTGTCTTCTGGTCTCTTATAAGGATTGTGAACTATATGCAAAATTTCAAAAGAAGTGCAGTTTCACTTACAAAAAATTATAAATAATAATTTATGTAAATGTATTTTCATCAATTTTGTAAGAGTCCCTTTGTTTACAGTTTATTTGATCACTATTTATTTTGGTGTTCAATAAATAATAATCTTTGTGATAAACACATGCTTTCATATAATTTCTAAATGAAGACACCTGTTCAACGGTAAGTAGTTTAAATACTTTAAACAGATTCCTAAAAACAGCAGAGTGCTCCTGTCATATGGATAATCTTTGACTCATGTGTTTTTAAAATAGGTACTTAAAAATAAAAACAGCACAGTACTCTTGTCATAGAGAGGATAATTGAAAAGCGTAAAATATGACTATTTGTGACTATATTGTCCATTTGTCTTTTGACTGCCACTACTAAATAAATGAATGTATGGGAAACACAATACAAAAGTACTTTCATGACATATTTGGTTTAAGGATATATGAAATAATAAATTCTCTTTTCTTTGATAAATTGTCTTTTGACTCAGTATTTATCAAACACTTAACAAATATATCTCCAGTATACAAATAGTTTTGTTTATGTATAAAAGTGCCGTATGGGGCATGCCTGTGTTACAAAGGTAATTGATAAATACAAATAAACACATATCTAAGAAAGTTATTTCAAAACCCAATCAAAATAATTTGATGAAATCAGAAGACAATTTAAAGTACAAACATTGTAATATGTAAAAGCAGTAAGATGTCAGAGAGCAGCATATGTCTTGTATAATTACATAAATAAAACAATAATGCAACAAAGTTAGTAGTGTTTGAAAGCTAACACTGATACAAGTATCATTCCTTTACCACAAAAACTCACTTTTATTCTTATTCATTAGTCAATATATGTACTTTTTCATATCTACACTGAACCATCAAATTATTTACTTTCATACCAACATCATCATTTACATATTGTTTACTAAAAGACTATTCATTTGATATTTAAAAAAAAAAAAAGGTTCAGGCTTTAAGAAGTTGTTGTTTTTTGTTTGATGTAAGAATTGTTGCATACGTATGATTGGTACATGTGTACACCAATCAAATACCTTTACAGTACACCTTATTATTTATTTTAGTTGCCTGCCTCCTTACTTAAAGTACTGTTGCATCATTGACTGTATACATTATATGTTGCACCAAGATTGTACTGAATATTGTAGTACCCTCAAAGTGTCTTCATTGTACATGAGGGACATTTTCTTCTCAACTTATTTGTTTATTTAGGCTGAAGGTACTGAATACTGTATAGTACGTTTTATAGATAAGGTATACAAAATATTATTTGTATTTACCCAACAAAAACATTGTAATAAAAAGTGTTCTACAACTTTGAGCATCAAGTTCCTTAGTGAAGAAACATTTAGGAGTGCTCGTCATGTTACAGTTATATAAGGAGGGATATAACAATTACCGGTGTTAATGATAAACTGTGGTAAAACTTCCAGTGATTAATATTAATGTTTCATATGTTAATTACAATAATTTTGTGATCGATTTCCGCAGTTCGATAAACTCACAACACGGTGAAACAGCTCATTTCCAGAAGCAGCCAGCAAGCTAACAGCCAACATGCTGATCAGTACTGTAGCTAGCAGCTGACGCACTGATTAATAGCTAGCAGCTAGCACGCTGTTCAGTAGCTACCAGCTAGCCCACTGATTGGTAGCTAGTAGTTAGCGCCCTAATTGCTACCTGGCAACTACCGTGCTAATCGCTAGCTATGTTAAAAGCTAACAGTATCAATCAATCAATCAATCAATCAATCAATCAATCAATCAATCAATCAATCAATGTTTATTTATATAGCCCTGAATCACAAGTGTCTCAAAGGGCTGACAGTACAAAAGACATTAATGACTTTCCCCATTACAAACTTTATACCCCAATCTAAACTAGTAAAAACACATTGCTGTCTGAGCAACTAAACTATTCAATAACAATAATAATAATAGATTTTATTTGTATTGCACTTAACATTTGAATGACAAATATTTTGTGCAGATTGAACCCACTTAGCACAGAGCAATAAATATGAACAGGATTCCTTGAGCATTAAAATAAACCACACTCTAAAAACTTTACAAAAAATAAAATGGAAGAAGATAATTATATTTAAACACTACAACAATATGTATTTTAAGAACAATATTTTATGTTTATTCTGCTGAGGAAAGTCTTTGTGTCTTTTAATTTATTAGAAAATAAAATAAAGCTTGGTTAAAAGATTTCAGTGTGTGCATGTGTACTATATTTAAAATTACTATTATATAAACTTTTTAATCTACACATTTATAGAAAACAAGTTACAAAAATATCACTATGTTTAACGATTAAATTATTGAAAGTCTGATGTGACAACTTCATCACAATAACAAAAATGCAAATAATACACCAATAAATGTCAATGTTTCAGTGATTTGACATCAATATATGTTCTTTTTCAATTCAAAATACATTTGCACTGCATTAAAACATGTCAAATTATACATTTATCATGAACAATGTTGCATACTATATGTAACATATTTCACATCAATTAGTAATATTTTATGAAATCGTTATCATCATTATTTTACTTTAAATGAATGTGGATTCTAACGGGTCACATGACATGTTCAACACAAATTTCTGAACCTTTAATATTTTCTAACACATAATGGTAGATTCACTTTAACGCTACTCATGATGACAACCATCTTTTAATTGCAATTGAAAATGCAGCGGTGCCATCACGACTATTAAAATAGGACCGTCTACTAAGTTGTTCAAGTACTGGACATATAACAGTATATTAGTTATTCAAGTGCTAAAAATGTGACATTATGTAATTAATGCTATTCAAGTGTTGTACTTAAAATATGACCATATAAATTATGTATAACTTTATATCCTTTACATTATATGTTATTCAAGTACAACAATTGTGACAATATACAGTATGATATTCAAGTACAGAAAATGTGAGAGTACATTGCCGTTATTAAAGTAGTGTAGGCCTAGTTGAAATATGACCAGATATCACATATGTTATTATGTTATTCAAGTACTGCTAATGGCCCTGCGATGAGGTGGCGACTTGTCCAGGGTGTACCCCGCCTTCCGCCCGATTGTAGCTGAGATAGGCTCCAGCACCCCCCGCGACCCCGAAGGGAATAAGCGATAGAAAATGGATGGATGGATGGGGAAGTACTGCAAAAGTAATAGTATATCAAATACTATAAGTACTGCAGACAGTGTATTGCATACGTATATGTTATTCAAATATTACAATGTGACAGTATATTACTGTTATTTAACAACTGTACTTAAAATATTATATGTGACAGTATTTTGCATACTGTAAGTAGTAGAGAGGTGAATATATGTTAGTTAAAAAAGATGAATCATTCATTTGAGTTGAGTTTATTACAGCAATTGTTGTATTTTTTGTTAAAGACAAAATAAAGACTTGTTTGCGCAAATGATTTCCATACTGACAAATCAAAAAGATGTGTAAACCATTCTAATATTTGTTTTAAAGTTGTGCTAATGACTAATATATATATATAAAAAAACCAGTCTGCAAGTATACGTAACAATTGTATTATTAGTAACATTTCAACAGTTCTCCCTATATTATGTTTTTGCTTTTTTTCACACTTTTGCTGTATTTTTGTGTTAATATTCCTGTTTATTGTATTTTTAGACTATGCATTACAACGTGCACAAAAATAAAACAGCTGCAGTCCACAAATGGTCCCCACATTGCACTTTGGACGCGTTTGCCTTTCGTTATTGCTTTTAATTGAGGTTTTTAAAAAAAGTGTTTACAAGAAAATATCAACTAAGTTATGTTTGAATATTTGCACAATTGTGTTCTTCTAATTATATTGTTTTGTATTTGGTAATTTTCTGAAGTATTTTCATTGTATTTATTTTCCTCAAATATATCCCGCTTGTCCCGAAATAGATGGATGGAAGATTAAAAATGAAACCTGTCAAAATTGGCAGGACAATAATTGTTCATTAATATTTAACAAATTCATTTGTACTTAAAAGTAAACAAATGTGTGTTGTAGGCCCTACAGTTAAATTAATATAATGTTCTTCAAAATTACATGAAACATGAATTACTTAACAATACTGAATTGTCTGCGCTATTATCAATAAACGGCATCATAGAAGGGAATCAATTACTCCGAGTCAAATAAATTATATTTGAGATATATAATTAAATAAATGAATTAAATTGTGTACTTTCATACATGCATTCATCTACCACCGTTTTTAGTATTGCGGAATTGGGAAAGGCCGACGCAAATTGACTGCGTTTATTCTTTTTTTATTTTTAATTTTTAATATTGTCTGAAGACCGAACGAGAAAAAAACGGTTATCATTTTTACTGAGTACCAATAAAACGAAACTATCAATTAACTCATGCTGGTGTGGTGTCATTAGATGATTTAGAGGAGGCCTCATATAATATCATATATAATAGTGTTATTATATTTCACTGCCAGGAAAAGTACAATTTTTAAAATAATACTTTTATATTTCATTATTACATTAAACGAAAAAATATATAAGAATGATGGAATTATGTTGCGTTAATGTCATAAACGATTAAATCAATGTGACTTACTGTGATAACCCTGCGAATATGCGTCGCCGTTGGGCTCCAGGCCCGCTTCGCATCCTCCACTGGATCCTCCTGTGGATCCTCCACTGGATCCTCCACTGGATCCTCTCCGGTTTTCCTGGCCTTGCTCACCGCGGTGGTTGTCATGTCGCCGACTAGTGAACTTGTTTGGGTCCAGAATGTCCAGAACAGAGAAAGAGGTAGTCCGGTGACCGGCAGGACCCTAAAAAAGACTTTTTTTTTTATTTAAAAAAAACCCCCAAAACTTTTACGAAGCTTTTTATATCCACAACAAAAACTGTCGCCTGGTTAGATATGACACATGAATAAGTTCATATTCACTAGATATATTATCATTCGTAAAATTCAGATGAAAAGTTTCAATGCGGCCCGCAGCCTGTTTCTTATTGGCTCGCGGCTTACTTTAACATTCTAACCTAACACGAAAAACTAAAAAAAACAAAAACAAAAAAACAACAGCAGCTAAAATGGTGGGAAATGAGCAGTAATAATTATGAATAGTTGTAATTTTATTAGTATGGACTTGGTTTCATATGTATAATTAGTGTATGTGTCATTTGTTTAATGACTTGCAAGGAAGCTACAACTAAATGATTTCTCTAGATAGATAGATATAATATATAACATCTATATATAACATTAATTATTTATGACTCAGTATGTCTAAACTTAGTGAACAATAATATGGGAGTTGGATCATTTTCATTTTTGTCATTTAGTTGTTGTTTTTAAGTCTAAGAAATACATTTTATATATTTCAATGCAAATTTGAATTAAATAAGTCAAAGTGTATGTCAAGTGTCTTATTATTATTACTATTATTATTATTAGCATGTCTATTTTTTCTCCTCACATGACACCTTTTTGCTCTTTTTCCCAGTTGTGTTATTTAATTTTTTTTTACTCATATTAATAATAATAAAATGGGCTGCGCACCGCAAATGACCCTCAAGCCACACATTGGACACCCCTTACCTTATCTCCTATTGTATTATAAATACAGTACATTATACAGCGATCTCTAATGGACAAATCCATAATTATAACAAACATAATGAAATCATTGCATCATTAAATGATTAAAATAGAAGTTTGTATAATATATGCATCGTTATATGTACAAACTACTCACAAAGTAGCAGCAAATGCATGATCAACACATAATACTTTCACGATCGAATATGTTCATTTGCATTATAGGGACAATTTATAAATTAGGAGGCATATTGTCACTGTTTTTTATTCGTTTTCATTATTAGCATATTTCACGATGTGTCATTTGAGTCATGTATACATATATGTACTTAGTAAGTACAATTGGTGTGCATATATAATTATAACTAGCATACATTTGAACAATTGCACATTTATTGCACGATATTGATGAATAACACACACACGCACACACAGACACACACGTTTATTTTTTGCATTACTCTAAATTTCTTTCCTAAAATAGGACTTAAATGTAAGAATGCCTCGCATCCCTTTAATTGTTTGTTTTTCTATAGTTATTATATATTAATAGTAATATGTATTTATTTCTGTATTAGTTTTTTTTAATTGATGTTACCTGCATGAGGACAGCATATGTAAATCCGCAGTTGTGCTATAAACTGCCATATTTACACCTGTATCGTTGCAGATGTTCATTAATATGCACCAACCCTAAAAAATAAATGAATGAATTAAATAGTAATTATAATTATAAATATTACTCAATGATTCCCGTTATTTGTATTTTCGTTTCTAACAAACAAAACACCCGTCCTGCTCATTTGAATGTTTTAGTCATGTTTACATAATGTATTGTCGGTGTATTTTCAGGAATACTGAATAAGAATCAAGGGGGCAACATCTGAAAGAATGAATGTGCTTCACGACATGGAAAATTAATAGAATACGTTTTTTTATTATTATTGCGTCACACACAGGCTGGACTGTAAATTAACATAACTATTATAGACAGAGACTTCCCTTTATTGTCAGTCAAATTTGAACTTTACAGCACAGATAAGAAACGAAATTACATTGCGTTAGCTCGTTGTAGTGCAGGTATAAAAGAGCAATAAGGTGCAGATATAAATAAATAGATTACTGTAGAGATAAATATATTGCACTTTTGCATATGCATCCACGTTTATGGATGTCTTGTTATATTGTATTTATATTACAGCGAGTTTATTATATATACTTATTTTCTTGATAAGAAAAAAATATCTCCTTTCAAATATTTTCTTTATTAATTATTATTATTTTTCGTGGCTTCCACGTTGAACACTTGCGTGCTGTGGTAACACACACATTATTATTATTATTATTATTATTATAATTATTATTATTAATTGTGTGTGTTTTCCTCCGTTTCATACAAACGTGAATATTATTCCAGTTATTTTTTATTATGATTATTGATTTAATTGAATGCAGGTGTGTAGTATCCAGCTAATAAGATAAGAGGAGATAAGATAAACTAAAATACGATAAGATCTCTGAGGTCGTACCTGCAGCGGCGGTACCGGTACCGGGTTCGTGGGAGGAGGCTCCTGGTGGTTCTCGGCATGAGAGTCTCTAATCCCAGCCGCCGTGGAGAAGATGAGTTTGTCCCCAGAAGGAGCTTCTCTAGTCCGTGCGGGCTCCAAAGTGTCCATGAGCGGCACCAGCGGGTCCTGCTTGAAGGAGTGTATGTCTTCCGTGTCCAGGGAGGAGGACAGTGTCCCGGCGTGTGCCGCCGCCACGTCACTGCCCATGCCGCTACTCCTCTGTGGACTACTTAACGTCCACATCAAAACTCTTTCAACTCTCACACACTCTCTCGTACACACACGCGTGGAAATAGTCAGTGAGCGCTAACCTCCACCATGTTGTCCATGTTCATACTTCCACTGATGAAAAAGACTTCCGTAAAGACTCCAAGCAACATGGCGGCTTTAATTGTCGCCTCTGTCCGACGTGTGTGTCCTCGTCCTCTTCATCGTGGCTCCGTCAAACAACACACTTCATTTTCCGCACGTCCACATCCATCACTTTGTCAGCCTTTGGCTCCAAAACACTTTACTACAACGGCGACAAGAAGAAGAAGTGCAAGAAGAAGAAGGAGAAGAAGGAGAAGAAGAAGGGGCGGGAAAAACTCCCGCCACCACCCACCATCATCAGCATCATCTTCATCTTCATCTTCATCCACCATGTTGCTGCTGTCAGCACATTTGATACACTCTCCCTTTCTCCACTATTAACTCAAAATACTTTGAACTCACCATGATGCCCTTTATCAAACACGAAACAATAACATGAAGTCATATTTCTCCATTCAACTGTGTTATACATGTATTGTCTGTGTCATTACAATCGTTGTTTCAGTAAAAACGGCAGAAATATGATCAAATATTACATCATATGTTACTCAAGTAAATGTGACAGTATATTGCATGGCTACTAGAAATGGGGCAGTGTATTACATACTATACTGGGAGTACTGTACAAGAAATATGACAATATATTACACACAATACTGTAAGTGCTAGAGATGGGACAATAAAAAAGTACTAGAAATGTGACAATAGATTACATATTATAAGTAGGGATGTCCGATAATGGCTTTTTGCCGATATCCGATATTTCGATATTGTCCAACTCTTTAATTACCAATACCGATATCAACCGATACCGATATATACAGTCGTGGAATTAACACATTATTATGCCTAATTTGGACAACCAGGTATGGTGAAGATAAGGTCCTTTTAAAAAAAAAAAATAATAAGATAAATAAATTAAAAACATTTTCTTGAATAAAAAAGAAAGTAAAACAATATAAAAACAGTTACATAGAAACTAGTAATTAATGAAAATGAGTAAAATTAACTGTTAAAGGTTAGTACTATTAGTGGACCAGCAGCACGCACAATCATGTGTGCTTACGGACTGTATCCCTGCAGACTGTATTGATATATATTGATATTTAATGTAGGAACCAGAATATTAATAACAGAAAGAAACAACCCTTTTGTGTGAATGAGTGGGGGAGGGAGTTTTTTTTGGGTTGGTGCACTAATTGTAAGTGTATCTTGTGTTTTGTATGTTGATTTGAGAAAAAAAACAAAAAAAACAACAAAAAAACCAAAACGATACCGATAATAAAAAAAACAATACCGATAATTTCCGATATTACATTTTAAAGCATTTATCGGCCGATATTATCGGACATCTCTAATTATAAGTAATAGAAATGTGACAGGAAAATGACATACTACTAGAAATGTGACAGTATATTACATACAAGTACTAGAAATGTGAAAGTACTAGCAATCTGACAATATATAGATGCTATGTTAACTAAATGTGACAATATATTATATAAGTACTAGAAAAGTGACAATATATCAATCAATCATCCATCCATCCATCCATCCATCCATTTTCTACCGCTTGTCCCTTTTGGGGTCACGCGGGGGGTGCTGGAGCCTATCTCAGCTGCATTCGGGCGGAAGGCGGTGTACACCTTGGACAAGTCGCCACTTCATCACAGGGCCAACACAGATAGACAGACAACATTCACACTCACATTCACACACTAGGGCTAATTTTAGTGTTGCCAATCAACCTATCCCCAGGTGCATGTTTTTTGGAGGTGGGAGGAAGCCGGAGTACCCGGAAGGAACCCACGCAGTCACGGGGAGAACTGCAAACTCCACACAGAAAGATCCCGAGCCCAGGATTGAACTCAGAACTACTCAATCAATCAATCGAAGTTTATTTATATGACATACTATAAGTACTAAATGTGACAGTATATTACATATTATAAGTACTAGAAATGTGACAGTATATTACATACTTCTAGAAGTGTGACAGTATAGTACATATTAAAAATACGAGAAATGTTACAGTACTAGAAATGTAAGATTATAGTACATACTATAAGTACTAGAAATGTGACAGTATATTGCATAGGCTACTATAAGTACTACCAAATGTGACAGATTATAGTACATACAATAAGTGCTAGTAATGGGACAGTATATTACATAGGCTACTATAAGTACTACCAAATGTGACAGATTATAGTACATACAATAAGTACTAGTAATGGGACAGTATATTACATAGGCTACTATAAGTACTACCAAATGTGACAGATTATAGTACATACGATAAGTACTAGTAATGGGGCAGTATATTAAATAAGCTACTATAAATACTACCAAATGTATATTACATACTACAAGTACTAGAAATGTAACAGTATATTACACATTATAAGTACTAGAAGAGTGACAGTATATTACATGTATAAGTACTAAAAATGTTACAGTACTGGCAATGTGACAGTATACATATACTATAAGTATTAGAAATATTACAGTACTAGAAATGTGACAGTATATTACATACTTATAGATGTGTTACAGTAAATTACATACTACAAGTACTAGAAATGTTACAGTACTAGAAATGTAAGAGTATATTACCTACTATAAGTACTAGAAATGTAACAGTATATTACATATTCTAAGTACTAGAAGAGTGACAGTATATTACATGTATAAGTACTAAAAATGTTACAGTACTAGCAATGTGACAGTATACATATACTATACATGTAAGTATTAGAAATATTACAGTACTGGAAATGTGACAGTATATTACATATTTATAGATGTGTTACAGTAAATTACATACTACAAGTACTAGAAATGTTACAGTACTAGAAATGTAAGTGTATATTACCTACTATTTATTACTACAAAATGTGACAGCATATTAGATATTATAAGTACTAGTAATGTGACAGTATATTACATACTTCTAAAAGTGTGACAGTACAGTACATAACAAAAATAAGAGAAATGTTACAGTACTAGAATTGTAAGATTATATTACATACTAAAAGTACTAGAAATGTGACTGTATATTACATAGGCTACTGTAAGTACTACCAAATGTGACAGTATATTACATACTATAAGTACTAGAAATGCAACAGTATATTACACATTATAAGTACTAGAAAATTGACAGTATATCACATGTAAAAGTACTAAAAATGTTACAGTACTAGCAATGTGACAGTACACACATACTGTAAGTATTAGAAATATTACAGTATTACAAATGTGACAGTATATTACATACTTCTAGATGTGTTACAGTTCTTACATACTACAAGTACTAGAAATGTTACAGTACTAAAAATGTAAGAGTATATTACTTACTATAAGTACTAGAAATGTGACAGTATAATACATACGACTAGAAATGTGACAGTATATTACATATACTATAAGTACTAGAAATGTGAAAATACTAGAAATATGACAGTGTATTACATACCTTAAGTACTACAAATGTGACAGTAATTACATACTACTGGAAATGTGATAGTATATTACAAATACTATAAGTACTAGAAATGTGACAGTATATTTACACACTGTACTGTAAGGACTAGAACGGTGACAGTATAATACATACTGCTGGTAATGTAACAGTATATTACATCCTACAAGAACTAGATATGTGACAGTACATCACATACTACTGTAAGTACTAGAAATGTTAAAATACTAGAAATGTGACTATATAATACATATTATACTGTAAGTACTAGAAATGCTAAAATACTAGAAATATGACAGTATAATACATACTATACTGTAAGTACTAGAAATGTTAAAATACTAGAAATGTGACAGTATATTAAGTACTGTACTGTAAGTACTAGAAATGTGACAGTATATTACATACTCTACTGTAAGTACCAGCAATGTGACAGTATAATACATACCATACGTACTAGAAATGTGCCTGTATATTGGATAGTATACATGTAAGTACGGCCCTGTGATGAGGTGGCGACTTGTCCAGGGTGTACCCCGCCTTCCGCCCGATTGTAGCTGAGATAGGCTCCAGCGCCCCCCGCGACCCTGAAAGGAATAAGCGGTAGAAAATGGATGGATGGATACATGTAAGTACTAGAAATGTGACAATATATTATATAGTATAAGACTGCAGCTGATATAGGCTCCAGATAGGCTTATAACTCACTATGATAACATTTGATCAAAAAGAGGGATTACTGCATAATATTTGCAGAAACATTTACTGTACACCATGACTCTCTATTACATGCGGAATGTATTTAAGTAATAATTCAAGTAAAAATTCAAGTAAAAATTGTGTTACACACATCTTCGCCACTAGTTGGTGCAGCGACTGTCACAGTGAACTCTGTAAGATCCTACCACAACATCTGGTCTTACTCACTAGCATCAGCATATGGATAGAGATGGACATAACTTTGTTTTCCAACTATGGGGATGACGAAAGTAAGTGTGAAGGATATTTCTAAGAAGAATTAAATTATATTATTTGAATTATAAATGATAAATGGGTTATACTTGTATAGCGCTTTTCTACCTTCAAGGTACTCAAAGCGCTTTGACAGTATTTCCACATTCACCCATTCACACACACATTCACACACTAATGGCGGGAGCTGCCATGCAAGGCGCTAACCAGCAGCCATCAGGAGCAAGGGTGAAGTGTCTTGCCCAAGGACACAACGGACGTGACTAGGATGGTAGAAGGTGGGGATTGAACCCCAGTAACCAGCAACCTTCCGATTGCTGGCACGGCCACTCTACCAACTTCGCCACGCCGTCCCCAATTAATTAATTAAAGAATTAAAGAATGAAATCATCAAAAACATTAAATAGTTTGTCATCAACTCTGTGATAGACTGCACCAGACTGAAGCAGAATTTTTAAACAGCAGACATTTATCCATGAAAATATGGAGAAGCTACTGATGGCGTGTTCAATGGAGAAGCAGCTCGAAGGCGATACTGTAGAAGTCCACTCTCCAAGGTCAATACTGTACGTTATTATTACATTACTTCATAAAACTAATGTACTTGTTGGTGCTACGTTCTATTGTATTATTTTTTTTACACAATATTTATTACCTAAAAGTTTGTTTTTTGTTTTAAAAAAGCATGGTACACGTTAAAATTGGGCTGTTTTGGGGCTTTAGCACCAAATTAAGTTGACTTTAATTGATTTCAATGGGAGATTTGAGACACACATTGTTTGAGTTTCTAGCTTCGTCACAGCACGTAAATTGACATACAACTTTTGATTAAAATGTATTTGAAAATACAATTTTTACATAAGCACTTTTTTTAAATGTCCCGTAAACTGTATTAATTAAAACAGGATAATTTAAAATGAAATGGTCAATTGAAGTGAAAAAGCCAGCCGAGAAACACCAGTTTGTGTCACCAACACTTTAAAAGTGTGTACAAATCCATCACATGTGTCCTTGGTACAACGCCACCAAAATATTTATTATAGATGTGGCAAGCAATCCTGCACAAAATGTTCCACGTTCCATAGACGTTATGCGTCTTAAAAAAGACGCAACTCAACGATATACACGCTACGTACCATCAGAGCAAAGGTGAGAATTGTCCCAAAAATGTATGCAGTCCACAAACTCTTAAAGTGATAGAGCACATTTCAAGGTTCAAAGTTCAAGGTTTTATTCGTCACATGCAGAGTACACCACAGTGAAATGCTTTTTTCCATGCTCTTCAGATATTGCGTACAGTGGGATCCAAACACTAGTTGCAAAATCTAATGCACTAAATACAAAAAAAAATAAAAAAATTGAATAGCTCTGATGTACATTAATTACAAGACAATAAGTTGCACAATAAGTCCCAGTAGTTATGGTAGAAGTATCAGTACAAGTAGAATAACAGTAGTCAAATACAGTACCAGTGCAATATCAAATAGTATAACAGTATATACAGTATACACAGTATATACAGTATAGGAAGCAACACATATTAAGGTGTCTACAGTTCTTTGGCAGTTGAGTAGTGACAGTAGTATGAACAAAGGTAATGGAACAGTATGACTTCTTTATACTCTTGTTTTTACATTAAAATAAAAACGTTCTTTTTTCAGCCATGTGTATCTTCCAATGAAAATAAATTAGATACTGAATACATCTGCCAGGGGTAAATTACTTATAACAGCAATTATTCCCTGGATTAACTATTAAAACACATTTGTATAGCCAAATAAGGTGCCTACAGTGTGCGATACAGTTTTGTGCTTGATTAAGGTCTTAAAAGGAAACATTTAGAAGTGCTTCTCATGTGATTATTCCGGGATATTCATTTTTAAATTTTTTTTTTTTAACCATCCATCCATCCAACCAACCATCTTTTTTCTACTGCTTGTCCCTCTTGGGGTCGTGGAGGTGCTGGATCCTATCCCAGCTGGGTGGAAGGCAGGGTAGACCCTGGACAAGTTGCCACCTCTTCGCAGGGCCAAAACAGATAGACAGCCATTAAAGCTAATTTTAAATCCATTTAAACACTGTAATGCTTTAAAGAGGAACTGCACTTTTTTAAGAAGTTTGCCTATTGTTCACAATCATCATGAAAGACATGATGACAGATGTGCGGTATAGCTCGGTTGGTAGAGCGGCCGTGCCAGCAACTTGAGGGTTGCAGGTTCGATCCCCGCTTCCGCCATCCTAGTCACTGCCGTTGTGTCCTTGGGCAAGACACTTTACCCACCTGCTCCCAGTGCCACCCACACTGGTTTGAATGTAACTTAGATATTGGGTTTCACTATGTAAAGCGCTTTGAGTCACTTGAGAAAAAGCGCTATATAAATGTAATTCACTTCACACTTCACTTTAAAATGCATTCAAACTAGTAAATAAATGCGATCAAAACTCTGCTTGCAATAGAGCCTATGAGAGCCCCTCTATTCTGCCTATAAAGCCCTTAAAAACAACCAAACACCTCCATTGATGTTTTATATACATGATTTAAAGGCCTACTGAAACCCACTACTACCGACCACGCAGTCTGATACTTTATATATCAATGATGAAATCTTAACATTGCAACACATGCCAATACGGTCGGGTTAACTTATAAAGTGCAATTTTAAATTTCCCGGGGAACTTCCGGTTGAAAACTTCTATGTATGATGACATTTGCGTGTGACGTCAATGGTTGAAACGGAAGTATTCGGACACATTATATCACAATACAAACAGCTCTGTTTTCATCGCAAAATTCCACAGTATTCTGGACATCTGTGTGGGTGAATCTTTTGCAATTTGTTTAATGAACAATGGAGACTGCAAAGAAGAAAGTTGTAGGTGGGATCGGTGTATTAGCGGCTGGCTGCAGCAACACAACCAGGAGGACTTTGACTTGGATAGCAGACGCGCTATCCGACGCTAGCCGCCGACCGCATCGACGATCGGGTGAAGTCCTTCGTCGCGCCGTCGATGATCGGGTGAAGTCCTTCGTCGCGCCGTCGATCGCTGGAACGCAGGTGAGCACGGGTGTTGATGAGCAGATGAGGGCTGGCGTAGGTGGAGCGCTAATGTTTTTATCATAGCTCTGACGAGGTCCCGTAGCTAAGTTAGCTTCAATGGCGTTGTTAGCAACAGCATTGCTAGGCTTCGACAGGCGGCACAGCATTAACCGTGTAGTTACAGGTCCAGTGTTTGGTTCGGTGTCTCCTGATAGTAGTATTGTTGATCTTCTGTCTATCCTTCCAGTCAGGGGCTTATTTATTTTGTTTCTATCTTCATTTAAGCACGATGCTATCACGTTAGCTCCGTAGCTAAAGTGCTTCACCGATGTATTGTCGTGGAGATAAAAGTCACTGTGAATGTCCATTTCGCGTTCTCGACTCTCATTTTCAAGAGGATATAGTATCCGAGGTGGTTTAAAATACAAATCCGTGATCCACAATAGAAAAAGGAGAGAGTGTGGAATCCAATGAGCCAGCTTGTACCTAAGTTACGGTCAGAGCGAAAAAAGAAAGTCCTGCACTGCACTCTAGTCCTTCACTCTCACGTTCCTCATCCACGAATATTTCATCCTCGCTCAAATTAATGGGGCAATCGTCGCTTTCTCGGTCCGAATCCCTCTCGCTGCTGGTGTAAACAATGGGGAAATGTGAGGAGCCCTTCAACCTGCGACGTCATGCTACTCCCGGTACAGGCAAGGCTTTTTTTTTATCAGCGACCAAAAGTTGCGAACTTTATCGTCGATGTTCTCTACTAAATCATTTCAGCAAAAATATGGCAATATCGTGAAATGATCAAGTATGACACATAGCATGGATCTGCTATCCCCGTTTAAATAAAAAAAATTCATTTCAGTAGGCCTGTAAGTATATATGTTATGTAGTAACAGGCACATTCATAATAACATTTAATATTTACGTATTTTCATTTAAATCATTTTCATGATTTTCGCTTTTTTTCAACAACATCACTGATTATTACTCCCTGCAGACTTTATGAGAGCCAACAAACATAATAAAACATAACTTACTATCCTGCTGTCATTAGGATGCTGACTGTTAGGATGTTGATGTTTTCCCATTTAGATGAAGAATGACTCATAATCCTCGCCAAGTAAAGGGGGCTGAACCAAGTGTCTTTTTGTGTCGTTCTAGCCAATTCCGGGTCTAAATTGGCTGTCAAAGTGTACAAACTTGACGGAATACGTCCTCATCCTTCTACTATCCAGGTAAGAGGCATGATTTATGATCTACAATAAAGTTTGACGAGCAAGGAAACGAGGAAACAGCAGACCACTCGATGATGTAAACAAAGAGACACACAGTAGTGATCACAGCGCAGCTATAAATAGTTTGTCTGTGTTAGTGCTTATAATAACAATATTGTTAATACTTGGTTAATATTCAAATCACAAAATGTTAATGGATTATTGTTGGTGCTTTTTGGATGTTTTTTATTGGGTTTTATGGGCGGAATAGAGGACCTACCATTGGCTCCGCTGTAAGTGGACTTTAATTCACAATTATTTACTATTTAGAAAGCATACAAAAATTAAACACATCCATCGTCATGTCTTTCATAATGATTGTGAACGATAGGCAAAATTCCAGTCCGTCAAACACTACAATTTTATAGTAAATAAGCTAGAAAAATAGCTTTGAAATAGTTATGGAAAGCGTGAAGCTAATTCTAAATGTAATCTAGTTGTGACAGTTTGAATGCTTTTCCATGAATAATACATGTATACAGTATAGCTTGATGAGGTTGGAATTAGTGCGAAGTGTTACTTAGTAGCAGTGTGCCCTTTTAAATGATGTGTAACTGATGTGTTGCCTCTCTTGAGTTGTATTTGTGCACCTTATCTTTAATGCTGATTCCAGGCCAGGGCCTCTCCTCTAAAACTCAATTACCGACGAATAAAGCCGGTAATGTCCCCGCCGCAGTGAAATATTGATTCCTAATCCTTGGCGGTCATTATTATGCCAGAAAGTAATAGAGCACAGAATTGGATTTTGATTTAACACATGACGTGTTTATTCTAATGCTGGGATCTTAACATTCCAGTGACTTTTAAGCACAGAATGAAGGGCCGAGCGCCACACTTTTATGCTGTTGCACATAAGAAAAAGAGGACATCTTTCCCCTCGTTCTGCTTCTACACGTCACCACGTCTAAGTAATTGCCTTGCTCAATGAACCCCAAAAAGAAGAAATTAAAAGTTGGGCCAAATAATGAATGGAGCAATGAGATATGATTAGCCAGTTAGAGAGCTGTAACCATTAGGATATACTGCTTTGACGTGGGAGTCTGATGGCTTTGTCTTCAAACACTTTACTATTGTATATATTTAATGGTGGAGAAACCGCACTAATATTCATTGACACACAAAACCAGCAACTATAACTAATCCCGCTTAAATTAAATACAGATTGTATTTGTATTGTTATTTATTTGAAATCCACATATTGCATACTTTTTAATGATGTCATTGTTTTTGTTATTAAAATACTTCATTATGTATATATTTTATTAGTTATCTAATTAAGTGTTCATCCTATTCAGTTTTTGTTGTGTTTTGCATGTGTAATTCTTATATATTTCACACAGTATAATGTGCAGCTATTAGTGCAGTGTTTTAAGCATGTATTTGTGTATCATAATTACATTAAGTGTCCTCCCTTTCCCACACAAGACTAACATAAAAATGAGAAAAGTATACCCCTGCCCATACACACACACACACACACACACACACACACACACACACACACACACACACACACACACACACACACACACACACACACACACACACACACACACACACACACTGAGTAAGCGCGTGTGTGTGTGCCTTGATTGTGACTAATAATTATAATTAAGGTTAATGAGCTCAACGTAGCCTTCTCTTTATTGAATTAATCACAGACTGTAAAGAATCTTAATTAGGGTTGCAGCTTGAGCTGCCTAATCTCATAATGGCGACTGCAGCGAGGAAAGAGCTTTCATTACGCCTACAGCCGTCAAGTGTAACAATGATTTACTGCGCTGCTATCCAAAGTGCGCCCCGGGGGCCATTTGCGGCCCGCAGCTCGTTTTTCATTGGCCCGTGTCATATTGTACAAATACAATTAAAGCTTTACGACGTTACACACAGTTCAAAGAAAGACTGTAACTTTGTCAGTCAAATGTCACCTGCGAACCAAAATGGCCGACAAGGTGTGTAATGTTGGGTGTTTTCCTTGTATCCTGACAGGATAAACATACAGAATTGGAGAAGTTGTGTCTGAACGTCTCAATGGTGTCCTTTGACTTCGTTATGCGGAGACAGCATTTTTTACATAAAAATATTTTCCAAATATCTGTTGATTCTCGTCTGTACTTGGCAGAAAACTTGTTCTGAAGTCGCACACGACATTGACACTAAGACCATCGATATGCGTGACATTGTGCAAAACTGTAATGAGTTCAAATTAGTACTAAAGTAGTGGTAGTAAATTAGACACTCTCTCTTTGTCTTTCCTGCAACACTTAATATTATAAAGAAAGATTAGTTTTGTTGGTGTAACATTTGTGAGGTTCATTCCTATCATTATTCATTCATACTTGTATGATTTTGTACGTTTTCGAGTATTGACTTCTTAAAGTCTCATAATGCGATTACAATGGTTACTATATTTTAGATGTTATGGTATCTTTTAGGTATAATGGTATATTTTAGTTATTATCTGATATTGGTGCCAAATTTGTACTTTCCAATAGTACCGGTGCTGGCATGCTGCCCAAACCACTACTCAAATAAAGAAAAACATGCACATTTGGAATTGTGTGACATGCAAATTGAATATATTTGATTTAGTTACTTCAATAATGTCGATAATATAAAATTGCATCCTATTTTAGGCAACAGAGACAGGCAATAATTATTATGTGTATCATTTGTGTGTTCAAAGTAGTTGCAATTAATATCTTAGATTATATTTATTAAATAAGCAATCAGGTGAACACTTTTGTGGGAGAGGGTTGTGATCAGCGCATTGTTGGAGTAAAGGTCAGCGCATGTGCTGACTGAGAGACACGGCTGGCAGATGATTAGTTTGCGCAGGTGGTACGTGTTAGACTGATCATCTGTTGTCTTTAACAGTGAGCGGCCGGGTGCAGGAGAGGAGGAAGGATCGAAGAGACTGAAAAGTCAATTATGTATATATATTGAAAACAAAAAAAGAGAACATTATTAAACCCTGTCAACTCTGCGCAACTGTTTCCAGCGTGATTCTGTGGGACTGTGAGTAGAAAAGCTTACAACTTTGTATATTATCTTTTTTATTTCACACTTTTACGTTCAAAAGTGTACTCAAGTCCTGAGTCCTCAACTATGAACGCCGGTCGCAGCAAAGCATCAAAACATCAAAGGAAGTCACCATTGTAGAAGCATGAATGTTCACATCAAAATGTATGTCACATAACATACTGTGTACATCAGAATCAGTTTTGCTGGGCAAGTATGTTTAACACACAAACAATTTGACTTGGTAGACTGTGCTGTCTTTGTTCAATGCAAGCAACAAAGAAAAATGTAATAATATGTCACACAATGCACATGTAAAATAATGCACATATCAAAAATGTTCGCACACAATATACACCACATAATTTATATGTCACACAATGTACACGTAATTATATGGACAAGTCACCCAATGTAGGTGCATGTCACATAATGTACATGTCAAAATGTATGTCACACAATGTATACATCACACAATGTCTATCCATCAGTCCACCTATCCATCCATCCTCTTGCTTATCTGGGGTCAGGTCGCGGTGGAAGCAGCCTAAGCAGAGAATAACAGAGCGTCTCACCCTATCTCTAAGCGAGAGCCCCGCCACCCTTCGAAATAAACTAATTTCAGCCGCTTGAACCCGAAATCTTGTCCTTTGGTTCACAACCCAAGGTTCATGACCGTAGGTGAAATTAGGAATGTAGATCGACCGGTAAATTGAGAGTTTTGCCTTCCAGCTCATCTTTCTCTTCACTACCATGGACCGATGCAGAGTCCGCATCACTGCCGATGCTGCGTCGATCTGCCCGTCGATCTCACGATCCAATTTTCCCTCACTTTGAACAAAACCCAGAGGTACTTGAACTACTCCATTTGGGGCAGGATCTCATCTCCAACCTGAAGACAACTCTTCACCCTTTTCCGGACAAGAACAGAGGACTCTGACTTGAAGGTGCTGATTCTCATCCCAGGGGCTTCACATTCAGCTGTAAAACGTTCCAGTAAGGCTCAAGATCACGACCAGATGAAGCTTAGCAGGACCAAATCATGTGCAAAAAGCTGGGACCTAATCTTGCAGCCACCAAAGCCAATCCCCTCAACGCCGTGACTTTGCCTAGAAAATCTGTCCATAAAAGCTACAAGTATTGCCACTGGTAGCAATGCTAGAGTGAAAGAGTGCCCAGCTCCTCTGGAGAGGACTGGTTCCAGAATCCTTGCTGTGCGTCGAGGAGAGTTTGAAGTTCCTGCTGCAATTTCTCGACTACGCGCACCATGAGTGCTGAGCCCATTGGAGGGGGCATCCACGTTGCCTCTTGGTGTCCCAATGATGTGCAGACAACTTAGCGCCTAGGATCATTGGGACATGCTAACTCCCCTTCCATGTACAAGTCACACAATCTACATGTCACACAATGTACACATCACACAATGTACACATCACAGTGTACATATCACACAATGCACAATGTCTCTTTGACTCTTTTCGTCTTGTCAGACGGTCTATGGCAGCCGCTTTGTAAATTTGACCATTTTTCTGTTCTTTTCTCTTGTTTTCCTTTTCTATCATTTGCATGCTGTCTCGTGGCTGATCCTTCCAATGTTTGAAGAGAAGGTTCTGCCGCAAAATGTGCAAGTCAGAGCGATACCGCAGGGTTGGCAAATGTGTTCTCTTATGTTCCGCCTTTTAACTTGTTGACCTCTGGCCAATTGTTGATCTAGTTCAGTTATTCCCTGGATGACAGCCATCTTCCTTGATGTTCGGTTTTCAGGAACTGCCTCCCAGGTGGCAGGGTTGATGTTGCATTTTGTCATGAGGCTTTAGCAGTTGTCTTTGTACCTCAACCTTGGTCGTCCTCTTCTCCTTTTGTAAATGTTTGACAAGCATGAGAAAGACTGTCCAACATGTCTTGTTTTCTCTTTGTGCGCAACCAGAGCTGTGTTTGTTCCGCAAACAGGAGACCCCTGAAAAAATTGTAGTGGTTTTTGGTTTTAGCTCACAGACATTTAAGTGAAGAACAACATCACCGGGCAACTCTTTGAAAGTGTTCTGTAGAAGCACTGCAAACTACACTCTGAAGAGTGTTGGTGCCAGGACGCAACCTTGCTTAACTTCGCTTTTTATCTTGAAACTTTCTGAGGTGAATCCGTCAAAAAGTAATGTTTCTTTCATCTCATCATGGTAAGACATCAAGAGTTTGAGTAGAGTAAGCAGACATCTGACTTTTTGAAGCACCATTTACAGGCCTGAAAGTGAAGCCGGGAAGTGTTACATTTTGCTCACAGCACTTTTCTTGGAACTGTCAGAGAGGGAAGATAATGCCCATAGTTGAGCAATCTGACCTGAACCCGCATTGGCTTTCTGGGAGGACTCGTTCTGCCTTTTTCCGGAGACGCTTCAAGATGATCCGTGCAAATGCCTTCCCTGTTATGCTCAGCAAGATATGGCTCGATAATTGTTGCAGTGTATCTTGTCATCTTTGTTCTTGTATAGTGTTATGATGTTGGAGTCTCTTATGTCGTGAGGTATTTCACCCTGACTCCAGCATACAGTTAACAAGTTTGGGACGGCGTGGCCGGCATGGTAGGGCGGCCGTGCCAGCAACTCAAATGTTCCAGGTTTGATTCCAGCTTCCGCCATCCTTATCATGGTCGTTAGGGCAAGACACTTCCACCCACCTTGCTTCCAGTGACACCTACACTGATGTATGAATGTGAGTACTCCCTTGAAAAAGAGATTCTTAATCTCAGTGGGACCTTTCCCGGGTAAATAAGAGGTTAAAAAATAAAATAAAAACAACTTGTAGAGATGGGGAAGCAGAATGTCCTTGTTCTCCTTAGGACCTCTGCAGGTATACTGTGATTGCAGGGAGATGTTTCACTTGATTGCTCATCAATGGCTTGTGAGAGATCTTCCTTTATAGTCAAGATGTTTTGGTCTGCCATCATATAGAGTTGAGATTTTGATGCCGCTGCGTTGCTGCCCACAGTTCGTTCTTGTAGGTAGAGGTTTGAATACCGTTCAACTCTTCTGTTTATTTGCCGATTCTTGTTTGTGATCAACTGTCCTGTCAGGGGATAGGTTGATTGGCAACACTAAATTGGCCCGGGTGTGTGAATGTGAGTGTGAATTTTGTCTGTCTATCTGTGTTGGCCCTGCGATGATGTGGCGACTTGTCCAGGGTGCATCCCGCCGTCCGCCTGTGTGCAGCTGAGATAGTCTCCAGCACCCCCCACGACCTTCTAAAGGGACAAGTGGTAGAAAATGGATGGATGGATGTCCTGTCAGGGATTTGAGTGGTGCAACTTTATTAACTTGTGCTCCAAGAAAAGTCCCGATCTTCTCATACATTATTTTAAGTTTCTAGAGTCTAATGCCTGTTTTATCTCTGTACAGAGATTCACCCAGTAGTTGTTGGCACATCTTCTTATCTCCCGCTGTAATTTGGATTTAGCTGCTTTTAGGCGACTGAGTGTGCTGACTGTTGGATTATTTTTGTGGACCATGAAGACTGAATGTTTCTCCTCTAGTAACGGCATTAGTCTTGATGCGTTGATTTCGATCCAGTCCTCTTGTGCTGTTCTCGTTGTCCAGTAAGCGTAAGAAGCTGACACATGGATGGCTGTTCTTAACCCAGACCACATCATGTCAGGTGCAGAGTCATTCATGTCTTGTAACAATAGCTTAAATTGCTTTTCAACTAAAACCTTTGCCTTTTTGTTGCTCTTCTTATATTGATATTTGGCTTCCTCTCTATCTTTGTTTTCTGTATGTTTTTAAGCATCACTTTTGCCTTGGCGACAGTGATCGCTGTTGCAGTCTGCAATGTGATACAACCTTGTAAATTTCACAGTGTTGATGTAAGCTCTTTTAGCTTTTACACAATCAATGTGGTGCCAGTGGCTCGATCTTGGGTGACGCCATGACACCTTGTGGTGGTCCTTGCCATTGTAGGTGTACATAATAGAAACATTGTTTGCTGCAATGTATTCCAGCAGTCTTTGGTCGTTCTCCTTGATCTTTCTTACTCCGAACTGACCAAGGCAAGTTGGCCACGCCTGATAGTCTGCACCTACCCGAGCTTTAAAGTCACCGAAAAATTCAAGTTTGATCTTTAGCAGGAACGTTTTGGGTGCCTCTAAGGTCTTCATAGAATCTGTCTTTTTCCTCACTTCCTTTGGGTATTGTTGGAGCATAGACACTAATGATGTGGCATGTTCCTGTTGTATTAGCTACTTGCAAGGTGATCATTTCCAAAATACTTTGAGATGTGCTGGTCTTCTTCATTAGTCTGTTGGGCGCTGCAAACACAATGTCATATATTCTAGGTTCAGTTGTTCCTAGGCCCTTCCAGAAGAAGGTGTCATTTGATTCTTTTACTGAGCCAGTATCAGCAAGTCTGGTTTCCTGAAGGGCTGCGATGTCCATTTTCAGTCTTTTCAGCTTCTTGTCTATTAAGGCAGTTTTCCGTAAATCTTGGGTCTGGTCGAAATCGGTGTTGGAAAGTCAAGTGTGGACTGTTCTCATGTTCCATGTCCCCAGCTTGAGGGGAGTTGATTTTTTATTTGTCTTTGTCTTACCTGGTCATGCGTTAACGTCTGCCTTTTGGCTTTTGGCCTACTCTCTAAACAACCATAAGTGCAGGCAGACGTGGTGGATTAGCACCTGGCTGGCTGTGGGCTGCCCAGGTTGAGGCTGATCAGCGTTAGCTCCGTTTGCCAAATGAAGCCGGCTTATAACCCGTAAACTGTCAAGTCCCTTGTTTTTTCCTGCCGAGAGCAGGAACAAAGTGTCCTCTCCCTTGTCTAAAGCTGTGTAATACTGTGGAAGCGTGGGTTTACTATAAACTCCCGACATTTACACAGACTGCTAAAGGTAAGGAGAAAGCAACCTGGTTGTCTCCGAAGGAAAGACCAATTCAGTACGTTTGGCAACCAGAAAAGTTCCATGTGCTGCCAGAAAGCATATTTTTTTATTTCTTCCCGCTTTCTGCCTTAGGGGCCCTCCCTCCGGATTCTCGGTCAGGGTTTACTCCCTTAGCCTTTCACACTCCCGTGTGCACCTGCAAGGCAGAAAGAGAATACAAATCCTATAATGTACATATCACACAATATATTGTACATATCACACAATGTACATACCACAAAATATACACGTCATATAATGTATTGCTTGGATTTACATGATGTCTCGTCCGACTCACATCAGGCTCATTAAATATGCGTGGTGGTCAAGCCAGCGTCTGTTCTCAATGTGTGCTTGGCATCATTTAGCCTTTCTTGAAGCAAAATGCCCTATGCTTGTTTTCGGCTATACAAACTGTTCAAATCGCGAAAAGGATAAACATTTCTTGAGAGTTCCTCGAGAGGTAATCAAGAAGGGCGGAAGAGAAGAGATTTTACGAAAGAGGACGAGAAAAGTGGCATACACTCCAGTCCAAGAGTCGAAAAAATGCACAAGTTTGCAGTGATCACTTCGTTAAATGTTTGTTTGATAAATATATTTTAATATAATTTACTCATTTAGTATGTCCCATTGAAGTATTATCTTGATATGGTTTGTATTTAAATTTTTAACAAACAGAAACAAGAAAGTCAGGATCAATGATATTTTGTCAGGAAAAGTACTATTTACGTCTCCCCTCTTTTGTACACAAATGTGTCGTAGTACATATGATAACAGGACACAAATCGAATACGGTGATGATTTATCCATTTGTTGAATGGATATGCAGTCACAGGTGTCAGCTGTCAAGATTACATGGACACGTCCTCGCAAGACGCAAAGGTGAATGATGCATATTTATCCGGGAGAGTCTTGATATCAAAGTTCCTTGACCCAGCCACACACAAATTTGTATGCCTCTTTGATTTTCCAGTTTTCATCTGTTTTGCCGTTGTGGAGCATCACAATACCTCCGAACAGGTGAGACTGGGCAGAGGGCCAGCCATCACAGTGAAAACATGCATCAGGGGGTCAAACTACGCCACTCTTTAGGTGTGGTCATTGAAGGCAAATACATCCCTAATTTTATCCTCAATCAGGCTGATGTGTGGCCACCTGCCCCAAGGCAGCTGTGTCAGGTTGGCAATCACTGTTTGAGTTAAATAGCACCTCAGTGTTTGACTCGGTGTGTGGCTGGCTCCCTGCTGGGAAAGGTCTGCTTCCATCGGGCGGTAAGTGTGTTGCGCCACTGAAATATAGTTTGCTAAATGTGTAAGATGTTTGTTTCGTTTTAATGCAGTGATTTATTGAACTTTGCACTGATCAGTTTTCTCTGCTATATGTTCCAGGCAATTTAGGAGACATGATCAAGACTTGGAAAAAGTGACAATTTATTTGTTTCAATGGAAGCCCCAATCGGGAAGAACTTTAAGTTAACCTTTATTCAGAAAAACTGACTGAATAAAACAACGCTGCGGCGTTTGAACTTTAAACAAAACTGTCTCTAGGAGGTTGGTTTGTGACCGCACATCACAAATTGGTGGAGAATGCGGGCATAGAAGACCCTCCCCAACCACAGTATGGAGCAAGCAGTAATGGCGCTTTTGCAAAGCCAGGCGGAGTTGCAGAATGCGATGAAGGAACTGCTCAAGATGGTCGACAAAGACGAAGCAGTGGTTCGAGCCCCGGGGGGAGTCCTCACCAAACAAGGCCCCGAGGACGACGTTGAAGCCTATTTGGAGCTCTTTGAGCGCACTGCTACAAGGGAGCGATGGCCACCCGGTGAGTGGGCAGGAATAATTGCCCCGTTCCTCATTGGGGAGGCCCAGCACGCCTGCCGTGACCTGCCAGCAGAGGACGCACGAGACTACCCCAAGCTCAAGGCCGCCATATTAGCAAGCCATGGGTACAGCCTACCAGCTAGGGCTCAGCGATACCACGCCTGGGCCTACTGTGCCAGCCAGTCGCCCAGGGCCCAGCTCGCAGAGCTGCTACGTCTTACCAAGGGCTGGCTGATGAGTGGCGGGGAGACACCCTGGATCCAAAGATTGGTGATTGATCGGTGTATTCGAGCTTTGCCGCCTGATGCCAGAAAGTATGCTGCGCAGGTGAGCCCCACCTCCCTGGATTCTCTGGTAGCTCTGTTGGAGAACTACCAAGTTAGCAACGAGATGCTCCGAACCACCAGAGCTGAGCCAAGCCGCCCCACCCCTGCTGAAAGGATGGGTCGTGAGCGCCGGCGATCTCCGCCCCGTACTCCTCCACGTAATGCCCCAAGGGATAGTAACCCACCGGAAAGGTTGGCCCGGCCCCCCAGAAGGTGCTATGTCTGCGGGCGAGAAGGCCACATCTCCTGGGCCTGTCCGGAGCAGGACCGAGACGTCTCAATGCCCTCTTCCGCCAGCTCGGGTTCCCACCGACTAGCCCCTAATTGGTGGGAGTGAGCGAGGTACAACACCCGGGTGACAAAACTTTTCGGCACTAATAGTTGTTCGACAACTCCCCCCCCCCTTAGTTTTTTCACTTCGGTACAACAGACCTGCTTTTACCAAAAAATGAGGATAAGACACCCCACTCACCCCAGCGACCGTCTATGGTGGCGATGCTTTGGCGGGCCATTTCCAGGTTCTGGTCAGCCCATTGGGCTGTGGCGTACTCGCCTTGAGGTGGATTCCCCTCTTCCGCCCTCTTCCGCCAGCTCGGGTTCCCACCGACCCCATGCCTCCCTGCCGGTGCGGGTGGGAGGTACCGACGCCCATGCCCTGATTGATTCTGGCAGCGTCGTCACCTTGGTGAGGGCTGACTACGCTGGTCCTGTCGGCTCAGACACCGTCCCGGTCACCTGCGTCCATGGTGATGTCCGCCATTATCCGGTCAGCCATATCCGGGTCCAGACCCCCCGTGGAGACGCCGTTGTGGCTGCTGGGGTGGTCCCCAACCTACCTGTCCCTCTGCTGATAGGCACGGATTGTGTCCTCTTCCAGCGGTATTGGAACCCAGGCCGCCGCCGCCCACATCTTCCCCGACAAACAAGACGCCGGGACCGGCGCCCCGCAGCCTCGACCCCGCGGACCGCATTCCCCACCTTCCGAGCACCTAGAGGAACCTCACCAGGAAGTGGAGCATCTGAGAGAGACGCCAGTGGGGGAGAGACCCCTCCAGCCAGTGAAGACCCCTTCTCTGAGTTCCCGCTCATGCCGGTCGAGGGGAATCCACCTCAAGGCGAGTACGCCACAGCCCAATGGGCTGACCCGAACCTGGAAATGGCCCGCCAAAGCATCGCCACCATAGACGGTCGCTGGGGTGAGTGGGGTGTCTTATCCTCATTTTTTGGTAAAAGCAGGTCTGTTGTACCGAAGTGAAAAAACTAAGGGGGGGGGGGAGTTGTCGAACAACTATTAGTGCCGAAAAGTTTTGTCACCCGGGTGTTGTACCTCGCTCACTCCCACCAATTAGGGGCTCATCTGGGAGCCCAGAAGACTTACGACCGAGTGGTCGCACGTTTTTATTGGCCTGGGGTGAAACGAGCCGTCGAGGACTTTTGTCGCACATGTCCGGAATGTCAAAAAGCGGCACCGCGGCCCTTTCTCCGGAATCCCCTCATACCCCTTCCTATTATTGAGACGCCATTTTCACGGATAGCTATGGACATTGTGGGGCCGTTGCCAAAATCGTCTCGTGGACACCGCTATATACTTGTCATTGTCGATTATGCAACCCGATACCCCGAGGCCATTCCCTTGCGTGTTGCTACAGCCACGAATGTTGCCCATGAACTACTCATGCTTTTTAGCCGGGTTGGAATAGCAGACGAGGTTTTGACAGACCAGGGTACCTGTTTTATGGCCCGTGTAATGACCGCGTTGTATAAATGGCTTAAGATAAAACAGATCAGAACCTCCGTCTATCACCCACAAACTAACGGACTAGTGGAACGCTTTAATTCAACCTTGAAGACAATGTTAAGGAAACTGGTTGAAATTGACGGGAAAGACTGGGACCAATTAATTCCTTATGTACTGTTTGCTATTCGTGAAGTGCCACAATCCTCTACAGGTTTTTCCCCTTTTGAGCTGCTCTACGGGCGGAATCCACGGGGTCTGCTGGACCTCGCCAAGCAAGCCTGGGAAAGTCAGCCCTCCCCCCACCGGAACGTTATAGACCACGTGGAACACCTACAGGAGAGAGCCAGAAGGGTATGGCCACTGGTCCGGAACCATATGGAGAAGGCTCAAGCTGCCCAGGCACGAACATACAACAAGGGCGCCCGTCTCCGTGAGTTTAAGGTG
Organism: Entelurus aequoreus; assembly: GCF_033978785.1. Lineage (NCBI taxonomy): Eukaryota > Metazoa > Chordata > Actinopteri > Syngnathiformes > Syngnathidae > Entelurus > Entelurus aequoreus. The sequence goes on along the minus strand of NC_084734.1, from coordinate 90,492,557 downwards.
GGTGACCTTGTCTTAGTATTGGTCCCGACGGCAGAGTGCAAATTCTTGGCTAAATGGCACGGCCCGTACGAGATCACTGAGCGAGTGGGGGCCGTCAACTACCGTGTGCAGCAACCCGGCCGGAGGAAAGGCTTGCAGCTGTATCATGTAAATGGATTGAAAAGATGGCACACTGCTGCACCTTTGCCTAGCCCTGCCCTTCTAACGGACCTCTCTTCCCAGAAACCCGCCGTCAATGTAGGCGTAGACCTTGGCCCAACACAAGTCCAAGATGTCCAAGAGCTCTTGGGCCGCTACCGGGACATTTTTGCAGAGATGCCCGGGCGCACCCATGTCATAGAACATGACATAGAGACCCCGCCTGGGAAGGTGATCAGGCAACAACCATACAGGGTCCCAGAAGCGCGGAGGGAAGCGATAAAAGAAGAGGTAAAAAAGATGCTTGACCAAGGCGTCATTGAAGAGTCCTACAGCCCTTGCTCCAGTCCAATTGTCATCGTCCCTAAACCAGATGGCTCCTTGAGGTTTTGCAACGACTTCCGAAAACTAAACGAAATCTCCACCTTCGATGCATATCCCTTGCCTAGAGCCGATGAGCTGATTGACCGCCTTGGACCTGCCCGCTTTGTCAGCACCATGGACTTGACAAAAGGTTATTGGCAGGTACCCCTGACCCAGAGAGCCAAACCAAAGACGGCCTTCTCAACTCCAGATGGCTTGTTCCAGTACACTGTCCTCCCCTTCGGCATCCACGGGGCCCCTGCGACCTTCCAGCGCATGATGGACCGAATCCTCCGTCCTCACCAAGCCTATGCCGCTGCCTACCTTGATGACATCGTGGTCCACAGCGCCACCTGGGCCCACCATCTGGAACACCTGGAGGCTGTCCTCAGGGCCCTTCGTCAGGCTGGTCTAACAGCGAACGACAAGAAGTGCCGGGTAGGATGGACCGAAACCGACTACCTCGGGTATACGATAGGCCGGGGGTGTGTGCGACCCCAAGCCCAGAAGGTGGAGAAGATACGGAATTGGCCCCGCCCCATCACTAAAAGACAGGTGCAGTCCTTCTTAGGTCTGATCGGCTACTACCAGAAGTTTATCAAAGACTTTGCCACAATAGCGGCCCCCCTCAACGACCTCACGCGCCGACGGTCAACCCACCGAGTATCTTGGACCACCGAAACGGAAGGGGCCTTCGAGAAGTTAAAGCAGGCTCTGTGTGAGGAACCCATCCTTGTTGCACCTGACTTCACGAAGCCATTCGTCCTCCACACAGATGCCTCTGGCACTGGGATCGGGGCAGTCCTAGCCCAATTGGTGGGCGCCGATGAACACCCCGTAACCTTCATTAGCCGAAAACTGCTAAAGCACGAAAAAAACTACTCGACCGTGGAGAAGGAGTGTCTTGCTGTGAAGTGGGCCATCCACCATCTCAGGTATTACCTATGGGGAAGACGCTTCACTCTGGTGACTGACCACGCCCCCCTCAAATGGATGGCCACCAATAAGGACAGCAACGCTCGGGTGACACGCTGGTTCCTGGAACTGCAAAATTATAAATTCACCGTCGAGCACCGCCCTGGAAAGGATATCCGCCACGCCGACGCGATGTCCCGCCGCTACGAAGATGAGGAACAGGAAGCTCCTCGTACCAACAAGGAGCTTAGGGGGGGATATATGGAGCATCACAATACCTCCGAACAGGTGAGACTGGGCAGAGGGCCAGCCATCACAGTGAAAGCATGCATCAGGGGGTCAAACTACGCCACTCTTTAGGTGTGGTCATTGAAGGCAAGTACATCCCTAATTTTATCCTCAATCAGGCTGATGTGTGGCCACCTGCCCCAAGGCAGCTGTGTCAGGTTGGCAATCACTGTTTGAGTTAAATAGCACCTCAGTGTTTGACTCTGTGTGTGGCTGGCTTCCTGCTGGGAAAGGTCTGCTTCCATCGGGCGGTAAGTGTGTTGCTCAACTGAAATATAGTTTGCTAAATGTGTAAGATGTTTGATTCGTTTTGATGCAGTGATTTATTGAACTTGCACTGATCAGTTTTCTCTGCTATATGTTCCAGGCAATTTAGGAGACATGATCAAGACTTGGAAAAAGTGACAATTTGTTTGTTTCAATGGAAGCCCCAATCGGGAAGAACTTTAAGATAACCTTTATTCAGAAAAACTGACTGAATAAAACAACGCTGCGGCGTTTGAACTTTAAACAAAACTGTCTCTGGGAGGTTGGTTTGTGACCGCACATCACACCGTGTAGAATGACGTCTGGAGCACAAGAGAGTTCGATGTGTGTGGGAATTCTATGGACGTATAATCCTTGATATCACTCGACAAATCTTTTTTTTGATAAAGTATAGGGATCTATTCCACTGCATGTTTTGATTTTTTGCTTCCCCTCGCGTACTCAGAAAGTGTGCGCACTGCTTGCTGCACATTAGCCATTGAGCCATTGGCTTGATTGACTACCACTTTATTCATTTCCGGGAAGAAGTCAAGTGACGGAATACAAGCAATACGTCACCCAATGTACAGGTCCCACAATGTATATGTCACACAATGTATATGTCACACAATGTATATGTCACACAATGCATACGTCACACAATATTTACGTCACAAAATGTAAACATCACAAAATGTAAACATCACAAAATGTAAACATCACAAAATGTCCATTTCACACAATGTACACGTCTCAAAATGTATACGTCACACAATGTACACGTCACACAATGTACACGTCACACAATGTACACGTCACACAATGTACACGTCACACAATGTTTGTTTCTATCAATGTACATATCACACAATGTACACGTCATCTAAAATATACGTCACCCAATGTACACATCGCACAATGTACATTTCAAACAATAAACATATTGCACAATGTATACATCACCCAATGTACACATCACACAATGTATATATCGAACAATTTACATATAAACAATGTACATGTCACACAACGTATACGTCACCTAATATACACGCCACACAATGTAAACATCACAAAATGTAAACATCACACAATGTCCATTTCACACAATGTACACGTCACAAAATGTAAACCACACACAATGTGCACGTCACACAATGTATGTTTCTAACAATGTAAAATAATTTTTCTTGAATAAAAAAGAAAGTAAAACAATATAAAAAAGATTACATAAAAAATAGTAATTAATGAAAATGTTAGTGGACCAGCAGCACACACAATCATATGTGCTTCAAGGACTGTATTGTTCTATATTGTAGGAACCAGAAGTTTAATAACAGAAAGAGACAGCCCCTTTTGTGTGAATGAGTGTGGATGAGTGTGGATGGGGGAGGGAGTTTTTTTGGGTTGGTGCACTGTTTGTAAGTGTATCTTGTGTTTTTTTTAATGTTGATTTAATAAAAAAAACAGAAAAAACCCACAAAAAAAACAATGTACATATCACACAATGTACACGTCATCTAAAGTATACGTCACCCAATGTACACATCACACAATGTACATTTCAAAAAATAAACATATTGCACAACGTACACATCGTCCAATGTACACATCACACAATGTATATATCAAACAATTTACATATAAACAATGTATATATCACACAATGTACACGTCCTCTAAAGTATGTCACCCAATGTACACATCACACAATGTACATTTTAAACAATAAACATATTGCACAACGTATACATCACCCAATGTACATATCACACAATGTATATATCAAACAATTTACATATAAACAATGTACATGTCACACAATGTATACGTCACCTATTACACACGCCAGACAATGTACACTTCACACAATGTGCACGTCATCTAAAGTATACGTCACCCAATGTACACATCACACAATGTACATTTCAAAAAATAAACATATTGCACAACGTACACATCGTCCAATGTACACATCACACAATGTATATATCAAACAATTTACATATAAACAATGTATATATCACACAATGTACACGTAATCTAAAGTATATGTCACCTAATGTACACATCACACAATGTACATTTTAAACAATAAACATATTGCACAACGTATACATCGCCCAATGTACATATCACACAATGTATATATCAAACAATTTACATATAAACAATGTACATGTCACACAATGTATACGTCACCTAATACACACGCCACACAATGTACACTTCACACAATGTACACGTCACACAATGTACATATAACACCATGTACACGTCACACAATGTATACTGTGTATATATAACACAACACAATTTACGCGTCACACAATGCACATATCACACAATATACACGTCACACAATGTATATATAACACAATGTACATATAACACAATTTACACGTCACACAATGTATATATAACACAATGTACACGTCACACTGTATACGCATCACACTGTGTTTGCGTCACACACTGTACATGTCACACAATGTATATATATATAACACAACACAACGTACACGTCACACAATGTACATGTCACACAATGTACACGTCACACAATGTACACGTCACACAATGTACATGTCACACAATGTACACGTCACAATGTGTACGCGTCACACTGTGTATGCATCACACACTGTACATCTCACACAATGTACACGTCATACAATGTTCATATCACACAATGTGCATGTCACCCAATGTACACATCACACAACATATATACACTACACAATGTATGTATCATACAATGTATACATCACATACACTATACACTTAAAGTGGGACTTTACACATATCATTAAATGAGAGGTTCATATTGTAAGAGAATTGCACTAAATTGCAAAAAATAGTTTATTTCACTTTTGTTGTGAACAAGAGAAACTCCCCACAAGAATGAACGCACCATCAAGCTGCATTCAAGAAAATGTACGGTAATTTCATATACTTGATGAGAAAAGCAATATTACATTTCATTAGTAATTAATATACTGTAGTAAATTATAATAATAAGATACATCAAATCAAACAACCACAGGGTGTTGAATTAAAAACACTAGCAAACAGCTGTGGCTGTAGGAAACCCCTTTTAAAAAAATCAACACCACAAGTAGCTGCATTTGATCAGCATGCGGTAGCTTCATCTAACTCTGCTTGCGCTTAAAAATGCTTCCACTCTGCTCTTTGTGTGCTCATAATAATAATAATTATAGTAGTAACGATAATGAAATGAAAATATTTGAAAGTGTATTCAGTGTATATTGCTCCAAATTATTTTATTCTACCTACTCTGTTTTCATTACCATTGTACCACATACTTTCATTTTTAGTGGCTATTCAGTGTCATACTTTACATTACACTGCTCGTCTTGTTTATTGCAAGAATCACACACACACACACACACACACACACACACACACATACACACACACACACACACACACACACACACACACACACACACACACACACACACACACACACACACACACACACACACACACACACACACACACACACACACACACACACACACACACACACACAGTGATCTGGTGGGTAAAGCAGTGTTATCATATGACCTGCTTAAATAATTACATGTGATAGTTGATTTAAAAAGGATAACTAATAGTGTAATATCTCAAAGTGTCGTCTTTAATAGTCAACATTGTGTGTGTGTCTTATCTACTGCAGACAGACGCTCTCACTATTGATTTCACTTCATTTCTCTTGTCAAGCACCCACTCAGCTCCGCTGAAATTATTTGGATTTTTTTCTCTCTCTTTATATTTGTCTTTTCTCACATGTGAAATGTCCCCTTTAGTGCGTGTCACATGTGTATGCATGCTAACACACACGTCTTCTATTATTCTCTTTTACACTCAACTACTTCCACATTTCTCACACCATTGAAACAACAGAACATTTTGCTCATTCAAAACCTTTAAACTATTAATTTTACACATTCCCAAACCTACAGCTTTTCTTGGAATTTTCCATTTTCTGGTCAAGTGAATTGTATTTACAGTAGAAATTATGTGAAGACACAATTACTTATAAGCCTGTGTACATGCACACTCCTCATGCATTAAAGGGGTCATATTAACATTTGTTTTCTACATTCAAAACACTTCCTTGTGGTCTACATAACATGTAATGGCGGTTCTTTGGTGAACATGTTGCAAAGATTATGTTTTACAGACCATCTTCAAGGTGCTTTCTGACAGTCTCTTCGTTTTGTGGGTGGTCTGAGTCTTATCCCCGTCAGTTGTAGTTTTTAGTGCTTCTATACTGATTCTACTGACAGATATAATAACTAGAGATGTCCTATAATGGCTTTTTTGCCGATATCCGATTTTCCGATATTGTCCGACTCTTAATTACCGATTTCGATATCAACCGATACCGATACATACAGTTGTGGAATTAACACATTATTGTGCCTAATTCTGTTGTGATGCCCCGCTGGATGCATTAAACAATGTAACAAGGTTTTCCAAAATAAATCAACTCAAGTTATGGAAAAAAGTGCCAACATGGCACTGCCATATTTATTATTGAAGTGCATTATTTTTTTTTAACATGCCTCAAAACAGCAGCTTGGAATTTGGGACAGGCTCTCCCTGAGATAATCCTGATACCCATTACAACTATGGGAAATATTATACTTTGACTTTCACAAAGTGCATTATTTAAAGGCCTACTGAAATGAATTGTTTTAATTTAAACGGGGATAGCAGATCCATTCTATGTGTCATACTTGATCATTTCTCGATAGTGCCATATTTTTGCTGAGAGGATTTAGTAGAGAACATCGACGATAAAGTTCGCAACTTTTGGTCGCTGATAAAAAAAGCCTTGCCTGTACCAGAAGTAGCGTGACTTCAAAGGTTGAAAGGCTCCTCACATTTCCCCATTGTTTTCAATGCAGCGAGAATGATTTGGACCGAGAAAGCGACGATTACCCCATTAATTTGAGCGAGGATGAAAGATTCGTGGATGAGGAACGTAAGAGTAAAGGACTAGAGTGCAGTGCAGGACGCATCTTTTTTCGCTCTGACCGTAACTTAGGTACAAGCTGGCTCATTGGATTCCACACTCTCCTTTTTCTATTGTGGATCACGGATTTGTATTTTAAACCACCTCGGATACTATATCCTCTTGAAAATGAGAGTCGAGAACGCGAAATGGACATTCACAGTGACTTTTATCTCCACGACAATACATCGGTGAAGCACTTTAGCTACGGAGCTAACGTGATAGCATCGGGCTTTACTGCATATAGAAACAAAAGAAATAAGCCCGTGACTGGAAGGATAGACAGAAAATCAACAATACTATTAAACCATGGACCTGTAAATACACGGTTAATGCTTTCCAGCCTGGCGAAGGTTAACAATGCTGTTGCTAACGACGCCATTGAAGCTAACTTAGCAACGGGACCTCACAGAGCTATGTTAAAACATTAGCTATCCACCTACGCCAGCCAGCCCTCATCTGCTCATCAACACCCGTGCTCACCTGCGTTCCAGCGATCGACGGTGCGACGAAGGACTTCACCCGATCACCGATGCGGTCGGCGGCTAGCGTCGGATAGCGCATCTGCTATCCACTTCAAAGTCCTCCTGTTTGTGTTGCTGCAGCCAGCCGCTATTACACCGATTCCACCTACAACTTTCTTCTTTGCAGTCTTCATTGTTCATTAAACAAATTGCAAAAGATTCACCAACACAGATGTCCAGAATACTGTGGAATTTTGAGATGAAGACAGAGCTTTTTGTATTGGATTCAATGGCGTCCGAGTACTTCCGTTTCAACGATTGATGTCACGCGCATACGTCATCATACATAAACGTTTTCAACCGGAAGTTTAGCGGGAAATTTAAAATTGCACTTTATAAGTTAACCCGGCCGTATTGGCATGTGTTGCAATGTTAAGATTTCATCATTTATATATAAACTTCAGACTGCGTGGTCGGTAGTAGTGGGTTTCAGTAGGCCTTTAATTTTTTTTAGACATGCCTCAAAACAACAGCTACAAAAACAATGAAGGCACACAGCTTCAGTCCAGAGTATACTAGAGTAATAAAGTAAACAATAACATAGTCCTCCTTTAGTGCAAGACTGCCTGACCTACTGTATAACAGGAAATTATAAACTGGGCTCAATCTGCCCTGCTCTAACGTATTTGTATGAGTAACACAAATGTGCTGCAAGCCAGTGGTGAGTGCTTGAAGTGGCCTAGCAGTCAGCCAGAGCTTCTGAAATGCTGCGTTGAGACAGGGCACCTCTGTTCACTGCAAGCTGCAAAGTGTGCGTCATGCAGGCCAGACTAGCCACACCAAACTCCACCGTAGCTTTTGCCATACTGCATGCGTTGTCCCTGACCACAACTTGGTTTTTGTTGCATTTTTTTTTGTTCTCGGCGGAGTCTTTAAGCAAAAACTGTGTGGTACTGCTTTTTTTCGGTGTTTGCTTTTCATCCATCTTCCGGTTGTATTAGGAGATCAAATTGCTCGTATTAAAGGAAGACGTCTTGGTTCCTCCTCGCATAACCAACTTTTTGCAGTCATTGCAAATTGCCAGTTTTTTATCCGTCATAGACACTTTAAAATAATCCCAAACCATAGACATGGTGTCGTTAGTCAGTTGCCGAGCAAGCTCGCTTGTTAGCCACGGCTACAGCACCGGCAACAACACACTCTTGTTGTTGTTATGCTCCGCTCGCGGCGGTTTGATGAGGTCATCAAGCGTCCCCAGTAAACCTCTCATGCTGCAGTTGTCCTGCAACTCCTGTGTTGTGTGTGGGAGAGGGGAGAGGGGAGGGGCTGCTGACTGGGAGACGCAACTGCTCTGTACTTATCCGTGTACCGCTCCGTACAGCGGCGTTTTAAAAAGTCATTAGTTTTACTTTTTGAAACCGATACCGATAATTTACGATATTACATTTTAAAGCATTAATCGGCCGGTAATATCGGTAGGCTGATATTATCGGACATCTCTAATAATAACTATACGCTACTTTGTTTTAGAAATGGCAACAGCGGTGGATGCATGTGCATGTACGAGACAGTCTGCCCCTTAACAAGAGGATAGCAAAAAAGGAGCTTATTGACTACGTCGGATAAAAATGGCTGAAACTTTACCATATATGAAGATATTCGCTGACGTCAACAATGGGAAAAACGTCCATAATGGAAAAAAATCCAAACGGATCGTTTTGAGGAAGTATGAAGGAAGAAGGCAAGATGGTTTTATTCAAATCTCTGCAACGCCTTCATGTTTTTAATTCAAATTTACGGGACTTATGCAGATCTCAAGTACACAAAACAGGTGCCGATAGGTAAGAAAAGTTGGTTTTGCATAATAGGTCCCCTTTAAAGACAACCAACTGAACCCACATGAGCAAACACTGGGTGACGGAGGGGAGGAAATACTCCTTTAGAAAAGAAACCTCTAGATTCTGTTGTTCTGTGTGAACAGAAACAGTCCAGAAATTTCAGTTGAAATTAATATTATTTCTACATTTCTTAACCCATTTGAACCAACCAGCATCAAATTATTCAATTAACCCAAGGGTTGGCAACCCAAAATGCTGAAAGAGCCATATTGAACCAAAAGTACCAAAAAAAAAACAAAAAACTGTCTGGAGCCGCAAAAAATTAAAAGCCTTTTAAAAGTGTTATAATGAAGGCAACACATGATGTAAGTGTCTACATGAACTATAATCCCGGCTGACACAAATTTTCGTTGACAAAAATGTTGAAATGTAATATTTATTCTACACATTTTTACAACATTGGAAAACATTACCAAAATAGAGGCTTCTCAGAAGGTGATATTACTCCTTGAAATGACTGGCTTAGAATGGCCAAAGGTATAGATGTGTGTGTCCAAGTTAAAGGAAACGGCAGGCTGTCTTCTTCTAATTAATTTATTACAATCTTTGCAAGCTGGGTAACGTTTGGTGCGATCTATAATAAACAAACAATGATTGGAAGTGCAGCCAATATTACATACAGATAATGTATGTATGTTCGCCAAATACATATTGATTGCAAATATACACTACCGTTCAAAAGTTTGGGGTCACCCAAACAATTTTGTGGAATAGCCTTCATTTCTAAGAACAAGAATAGACTGTCGAGTTTCAGATGAAAGTTCTCTTTTTCTGGCCATTTTGAGCGTTTAATTGACCCCACAAATGTGATGCTCCAGAAACTCAATCTGCTCAAAGGAAGGTCAGTTTTGTAGCTTCTGTAACGAGCTAAAAAGTTTTCAGATGTGTGAACATGATTGCACAAGGGTTTTCTAATCATCAATTAGCCTTCTGAGCCAATGAGCAAACACATTGTACCATTAGAACACTGGAGTGATAGTTGCTGGAAATGGGCCTCTATACACCTATGTAGATATTGCACCAAAAACCAGACATTTGCAGCTAGAATAGTCATTTACCACATTAGCAATGTATAGAGTGTATTTCTTTAAAGTTAAGACTAGTTTAAAGTTATCTTCATTGAAAAGTACAGTGCTTTTCCTTCAAAAATAAGGACATTTCAATGTGACCCCAAACTTTTGAACGGTAGTGTAAATTAAATACACAGAGGATACAAGTAAAGGACATTAAATTAGCTCAAATATTCTTACAAACGGGCAGCACGGTCGCACAGGGGTTAGTGCATGTGCCTCACAATAGGTCCCGGGCAGTCTTGAGTTCAATCCTGGGCTCTGGATCTTTCTGTGTGGAGATTGCATGTTCTCCCTGTGACTGCGTGAGTTCCCTCCGGGTACTCCGGCTTCCTCCCACCTCCAAAGACATGCACCTGCGGATAGGTTGATTGGCAACACTAAATTGGCCCTGGTGTGTGAATGTGAGTGTGAATGTTGTCTTTCTATCTGTGTTGACCCTGCGATGAGGTGGCGACTTGTCCAGGGTGTACCCCGCCTTCCGCCCAAATGCAGCTGAGATAGGCTCCAGCACCCCCCGCGACCCCAAAAGGAACAAGCAGTAGAAAATGGATGGATGGATGGAAACTTACAAACGAGGCATAACGATGCAATAGCATGTTACCATCGACCAGTGACCAAATATGCACTCCAACAAGTCAATAACATCATCAACGGGACGGCGTGGCGAAGTTGGTAGAGTGGCTGTGCCAGCAATCGGAGTGTTGCTGGTTACTGGGGTTCAATTCCCACCTTCTACCTTCCTAGTCACGTCCGTTGTGTCCTTGGGCAAGACACTTCACCCTTTGCCTCTGATGGCTACTGGTTAGCGCCTTGCATGGCAGCTCCCACCATCAGTGTGTGAATGAATGTGTGTGTGAATGGGTAAATGTGGAAATACTGTCAAAGCGCTTTGAGTACCTTGAAGGTAGAAAAGCGCTATACAAGTATAACCCATTTATCATTTATCATTTATCAAAGCTTACGTTTGTGCATTCACGCACAGCATAAAAAGTTTGGTGGACAGAATGAGATCAAGAAGGAGTGGCATAAAACACGTTTTTCTGTGGCAGCGTCGGAGAAACTTGTACATGTAAACAAACTACGGTGAGTTCAAGGACCGCCGAAAATAGTAGGACAAAACGGCGTTCGCCAAATACATATTTAATAAAAACAATTTCTAACAATTAATGAGGTTTGTGTCATGTTTGTCCTCCTATAGAAACTGAACTAAAACAAAAAATATATTTTTTCATTTTCATATATTTTTTAAAAACCTCCAGGGAGTCACTAGGGTGGCTTTTCTTGTACTTTCACAATTTCATTTAAAATCTTCACGTTGATATACAATTTGTACACTTAGGGCCGTATCAGGGGGAGACAGTGGGCTGGTCGAAACAGGCTTCAGTTGGGAGACATGGAAGGTGGGATGGACCCTCCAGCGTGCAGATACTTTGAGCTTAACTACTGTTGGATTGATGATGGAAATGATTTCATAAGGGCCAACATACCGGGGTGAAAGTTTCTTTGAGTCCACCTTCAAGGGAAGGTCTCTAGAGGAAAGCCACACCTGCTGACCTGGCTGGTATACAGGTGCCGGACTTCGGTGTTGGTCAGCATACCAACGATTTCGGTCCACAGAGCTGAGGAGGGCAGCACGAGCATCTTTCCACACCTTGCGGTAACGCCGCATCTGAGCCTGGACTGAAGGTACGGAGATGTCATCCTCCTCAGCAGGAAACAACGGAGGTAGGTAACCTAAAGATACCTCAAATGGTGACACTCCCGTGGCCGCACAGGGTAATGAGTTGTGGGCATACTCAACCCATACCAGGTGGGTGCTCCAGGAGGAGGGGTTCTTAGCAACGACACATCGGAGGGCCGCTTCTAGGTCTTGATTTGCCCGTTCCGTTTGCCCATTTGACTGAGGGTGATAACCCGAAGTCAGACTCACAGTGGCTCCAATGGCCCGACAGAAAGCCTTCCAAACCTCCGAAATAAACTGAGGCCCTCTATCCGAGACCACATCTGAAGGAATTCCATAAAGACGGAACACATGCTGGACCATGAGGTTGGCTGTTTCTAGGGACGTGGGGAGTTTGGGTAGAGCCACGAAATGCACTGATTTGGAAAATCTGTCCACTATAGTGAGGATAACAGAATTTCCCTGAGAAGGCGGGAGGCCAGTGACAAAGTCCAGTGAAATATGAGACCAGGGGCGGCTTGGGACTGGCAAGGGATGGAGTAGGCCAGCAGGTGGTCGATTGGAGGATTTTCCACGGGCACACACAGTACAGGCAGACACGAAGGCACGGGTATCAGCATTCATGGTAGGCCACCAAAAGTGTCGCTTGAGGAGAGTCATGGTGCGGCCAACTCCTGGGTGGCAGGCAAACAGGGAAGTGTGTGCCCACAGAAGAACCTGTGAACGTACAGCGTCAGGCACAAAGAGGCGGTTATCAGGACCATTACCCGGGTCTGGTTGGTCTTGCTGAGCCCTTCGGACCACCGACTCAATCTCCCAAGTCATTGCGGCCACCACACAAGACGCCGGAAGGATAGGCTCAGGACTGGTGGGACCCTCCGAAGTGAACTGACGTGACAGAGCATCCGGCTTGACGTTGCGGGATCCTGGACGGTAGGTCAGTGTGAAGCGGAATCGACCAAAAAACAAAGCCCACCGGGCCTGATGGGAATTGAGACGCTTGGCAGACTGAATGTAGGTCAGGTTTTTATGGTCTGTCCAGATGATGAATGGGTGTTCTGCTCCCGACAGCCAGCAGCTCCCTGTTACCTACATCATAATTGCGCTCAGCAGGTTGTAGCCGATATGAGAAGAACGCGTAAGGATGGAGCTTCTGGTCCTTGGCAGAACGCTGGGATAGTACAGCCCCCACTCCAGACTCTGAGGCATCGACTTCCAAGATGAACTGGCGTGAGGAGTCAGGATGAATCAGGACAGGGGCTGTGGTAAAACGTCTCTTAAGCTCCTTGAAAGCCGCGTCAGCCTCTGCTGTCCAAGTGAATGGGACCGACGGAGATGTGAGTCTTGTGAGGGGTGCGACCACTTGACTGTAGTTCCGGATGAACCGGCGATAAAAGTTTGCAAAGCCAAGAAAGCCCTGGAGACGTTTAACTGAGGTTGGTTGAGGCCAGTCTACCACAGCTCGCACCTTTTCGGGGTCTGCGTTCTCTTGACCACTCTCAACGATGAACCCGAGGAACCTTGTGGACTGAACATGGAACTCACATTTCTCTGCTTTAATGTAGAGCTTGTTCTCAAGAAGGCGCTGGAGCACTTGTCTGACATGAACCACATGTTCCTCCGAGTTGCGGGAGAAAATCAGGATGTCATCCAGGTACACAAAGACGGAGCGGTTAATCAGGTTTCGAAGGACATCGTTCACCAGAGCTTGAAAAACTGATGGGGCATTAGTCAAGCCAAAAGGCATAACCAAGTATTCGAAATGACCAAGGGGAGCCTTAAAGGCTGTTTTCCATTCATCACCAGCTCGGATTCGAATCAAATGGTAGGTATTGCGAAGGTCTAACTTGGAAAACACAGTCGCTCCTTGGAGGGGTTCAAAGGCAGATGCCAGCAAAGGCAGTGGGTATTTGTTTTTAATGGTGATATTATTCAACCCTCGAAAATCTATACAGGGACGTAGAGTGCCATCTTTCTTTCCCACGAAGAAAAAACCTGCACCGAGTGGGGAAGATGAGGGTCGAATAATGCTTGCAGCCAATGAGTCATGGATGTACTTTTCCATTGCCTCTCTCTCAGGGCGGGACAGGTTGTATAACCGACTGGAAGGCAGGGGAGCTCCTGAAAGCAGGTCAATGGCACAGTCATAAGGGCGGTGCGGAGGGAGGGACAGTGCGTGTTGCTTGCTGAAGGCCTCTTCTAAGTCATGGTGGACAGAGGGAACCTTGGACAAATCTGGGGGCTCTGCAACAACTGGAGAGACTGTGTCCTCAGCAGGGGAGCGGGCAGACCGCAGGCAGGTGGAGAGACAGTAGGAGCTCTAGCTCACCACTTTGGCTGCAGCCCAGTCAATGTGAGGATTGTGAAGCCTTAACCAGGGCTGACCAAGGACTACAGGAGCATGATGAGAAGAGATTATGTGGAATTGGATTTGTTCAAGATTATTACCGGAGACAAGGAGGTGCACAGGTTCGGATCGGTGGGTGACACGGGCAAGGAGTCGACCAGTCAGGGAATTGGCTTGCAAGGGTGAGGGAAGTGGCTCGATGGTAATGCCCACTTGGGAAGCAACGTCGGCGTCCAAAAAGTTCTCATCCGCCCCCGAGTCCACCAGAGCAAGGAGAGACAAGGACTGGGATTGCCAACGGAGAGTAGCAGAAAACTGCATTTGGCATAGGGACTTAGGGGAGGAGACAGCTTGGCTCACCAGAACCCCCACTGTTACTGGTGAGCCTACTCTTTTGGGTCGCATAGAACAAGTGGCAAGGAAATGGCCAGGTTATAAATAAATGATAAATGGGTTATACTTGTATAGCGCTTTTCTACCTTCAAGGTACTCAAAGCGCTTTGACGGTATTTCCACATTCACCCATTCACACACTGATGGCGGGAGCTGCCATGCAAGGCGCTAACCAGCAGCCATCAGGAGCAAGGGTGAAATGTCTTGCCCAAGGACACAACGGACGTGACTAGGATGGTAGAAGGTGGGGATTGAACCCCAGTAACCAGCAACACTCCGATTGCTGACACGGCCACTCTACCAACTTCGCCACGCCGTCCACAATAGAGACACACCCCTGCCCTCCTTCTGCGGAGGCGCTCTTCAGGTGTAAGGTGAGCCCGGCCCACCTGCATGGGCTCCTCAACAGGGGAACTGGAGGTTGAGGCTGTGCACATTGGCAAGTTGGGCTCGGCCGGCCTGGGTCTAAAGCTGGGGGGTTCCGATGACCTGCAAGGAACGGGGTCAGCTTGCCACTGGGCCATCTGGTCAGAGATGTTGATAGCTGCAGTAATAGCTTCGTCTAGGGACAGCTGCTCATTCCTCAGAGCAATCTCCCTTCCAATGACCCGACTAAGCCCATTCTGGAAAGCAGTGAGAAGGGCCTTGTCATTCCAGCCAGACTCCACCGCTAGGGACCGGAATTCACAGGCAAATTCTCATACTGAGCTTTTCCCTTGACGAAGTCGCAACAACTGCTGACCTGCTTGCTGCCCTCGTATGAGGTGGTCGTAGACCCGCTTCAGTTCTGCAGATAGAGCAGCAAAGGATTGGACTGCAGGGGATCCTTGCTCACGAAGGGCATTGAAATAGCTCAAAGGGGACCCCTGTAGCAGGTTGGCCACGTAAGCGATTTTGGCTGCCTCACGGCCAAAGCGAGAGGGCTGAGCATCAAAAGCAAGCTGGATCTGAGTTAAAAATTCACGACAAGTGCTAGGATTGCCAGAGTACTTATCAGGCGGGGTGTGTGTGGCTCTGCAGCAGGGACAGCAGGGGGTGCAGGTGGTGCAGGTGGTTCGGGTTGTGGTTGAGCTTGTTGATTGATGAGAGTGGTGAGCTGGGTGGAAACGCGTGACATCTGGTCAATAAGTTTCTGCAGTAGTTGGTCATGGTTTCCCAAACGCTGTCCTTGATTGGCAAGGGCCTCTCTCACACGGTCAAAATCTGCTGTGTCCATTGAAAAGGGACAGATCGTTCTGTCACGGTTGGTAAAACTGGTGGACCCAAATGCAGAAAAGACCAGCCGAATTAAAGTTCAAAGGTTATAATTAATAAAACCAGAGGGAAAGGAGGGAGCTCGTAGTCCTTGGCTTGGCAGTCCAGGAGAGCACACTGAGGCTAGCAGGCTGTGGCAAGCAGGCTGAGGCTAGTAGGCTGAGGCTAGCAGGCTGTGGCTAACAGGCTGTGGCTAGCAGGCTGAGGCTAGCAGGCTGTGGCTAGCAGGCTGAGCAGGCACACATGGCAGGTAGGGAACTGAAGGCAGAGGGAAAAAACAGGGGTAGAATGAGGAGCCAAAAAACACAAAAATGGCAGATTCGCAAGATATCCAAAAGTGCTAGAATACAAGAACAAACGGGCGAGAAGCGTTACCACATGTAGAAAGGTGAACGATCTGGCGATCGCGCCGAGTGAAGTCCAAACATTTGAAGGCTGCAGGTGATGAGTTGATGGCAGGCAGGTGAGTGATTAGGTTGCTGGGATCAGCTGTGCCAGGCAGAGAGCTGGAGCCACGCCTATGCCCAAAACACGCCCACTCTCCCAAAGACAAACAGACACAGACAGAGACTGTGACAAGCGGGTGAATAAACAGATTCAGTTGAAGCGTTTTTGTGTCTGCTGGCATTTTTAAAATGATGTTCGTTTTTTTCATATCAAAGATATATTATTAACATATCTCCTATGTGGAAAAAAAACTTCTTGCAATATGGATTTTCTTGCATTCTTCTTCACATTCGCAGTCACTGCAAGCCTCTCCCATGAGCGAACCTTTAGTTTGCAATAAAAACAAAAGTTGTTCCATCTTAGGTACACCGCAAGACTGATTTAAAAAGCCTATAAAAAGTGGTACATGTCTGCTGCTTGTTTGAAAATACCACAGGTAGAAACATGAAAACACGAATGTGCAATAAATGATCAAGTGTCTCCATAGAAAAATCCCTATGTAGAACACGAAAAAATGTCATCAAATACAACAATCTGCATCATTTTTAAACTGTACATGCTGTCTTAGTAGATCACATGCAACACGCCCACTAATAGCACCTCATTTTATAGTTTGCACGTGCTGTTTAGTATGCGGTATTTGGATATTGGTAGATCAGGCCTAAAGTACCTTCTACACAGGAGGACACTGAGGGTCTGATCTACTAAGTACTAAATAGTGTGTACAAAGTTTAAAATTGAGAGTACTATTAGTGGGCCTGTTGTGATCTATAAAGACAACAAGTGATAACAAGTACAACAGTGGTGCAGACTGACATATTTAAATGAGGATTTTGTGTGTATACCAGCTGTGCCCTGCATGGAAACATTTATTTCTCTCCACATTCATGACATCATATGCTCCAATGGACAAACCTGTGCAGTTTTGTTATGTTGTTGACATGCAGCGATATAAAAATGCAAGCTAGACAATATAACCTATTTTCAGCATGTCCAAGGTGCGTTCTTGAAGTGGTGTAAAAAATGCAGATTGCAAGAAGTTTGCACGTTTTAATACAAACAAGGCTTTAGTGCGAGGCTGTCCAAAGTTTTTGGCTGGGGCACGAAAACCAACTGCATGTAAAGTAACTATATATATATATAAATTAAAAAAAATAAAAAAAATAAAAAAAATATATATATAACATTATTTCCCCGCGACCCCGAAAGGGACAAGCGGTTGAAAATGGATGGATGGACAGTATATCATTAATATAATTGGATATTAAGAGTATGTGAAAGTTTGACTGCTACTTTGTTTACTTCCGCGACAACCTTCTTAAAGTTTTGTATTCAATCAAAAAGATCAAGCATCTAAAATGCGGCAAACATGGATAAGTGTGGAGAGTGTTTTACATTTTAGTATATTTTAAAATGGGTGTAATTTTTGTGTGTTTTTTTTATTTTTATTTTTATTTTTTATGGTTTACAATATTCAGTGAGCAGGTTGTGTTATGTGTGACCATGTGTGTTGACCTTTATGTTAACTGCATTTTTTTTTTACCATGACTCTGGAAAGTTGTTGGGATTGTGTCATATAAGTAAATGCTGTGCTCACTGTACTTTCAAGGGTCATTGGTCTGATATACTCACATTGTCCACAAGATGACAGCAAATATGTAGCATTCAGATAACGATTAATTGTAATGCACTTTGCTGAACTCCTGACTAACGGTCAAAATTGGAGAGGCTTGCAGACCACACTTGGCCCACGGGCTGTAGTTTGGAGACCCTCTTTTAGTGCATCAGACACTTACTATAACAACGTTATAAACACAAAAATGGCAGCACACTAAACACACATTGGGCAGCACAAAGTTCAACTTCCTAAAAGCAAGCCAAATGTTCCTGACCATCTCCTGGGGAACTTAATAGTCTCGAAATATTAATTTTTATATTACATTTTTAATTTATAATAACTTTTTTTCTAGTGGCTGCTGGTTGCAGGAGCTCTGTGCTCTTGTATTCTTCCTTTGTGTTTTATGTTTCCTTCTTGTTTACGAGTATTTTTTTGCCTTTGGGCGGGCCCCTTCGGGACTGCACATCAATGGGTGACACTTTCGTGACTTCTGGGCTGCTCTTTGGTGCTTTTTTAGTGAACTTTTGGATCTGTCTTGAAGAGCCATGGCCATGTCAGCGCCGGAGACCAGTTCCTGGCTCTCTACAACACCAGAGTCTGCGTGGAGAGACCGGAGGAGATGCAAAGGAAGAAACGGGGCGTTGGGTGGTCGGAATGGACGAGTTTCACGGAGCCCCTGGCTAAACGATCAGACACTCCCTGGACGCATTCTCCATCATTCGTGCGGACTGGACAATGACTGGACATTGGCTGAAAGCTAGTGGGCAGCCTAGGACGGAGTCGGCTCTTCACCTGTGGGATGTTCCAAATAAGTGTTTGATGAGCCTTCATCAACTTTCTCAGTCTTTTTTGCCCCTTGTGTCAGCTTTTTTGAAACATGTTGGAGGCATCAAATTCCAAATGAGCTAATATTTAAAAAAAATAAAAAAAAGTTTTCCTGTTCGAACGTTAAGTATCTTGTCTTTGCAGTCTATTCAATTGAATAAAGGTTGAAAAGTATTTGCAAATCATTGTATTCTGTTTTTATTTACGATTTACACAACGTGCCAACCTCACTGGTTGTGGGTTTTGTACAAAGGATACCACTTTTTTGGGAAGAACAATATACTAGAAAAATGCATATTGTTGGAAGTTTTTTTTCCCACATAAGAGATATGTTAACAATATATATTCGATATGAAAAAAACGTACATCATTAACAAAAAAATGCCAGCAAATACAAACATGCATCAATTGAATCTGTTTATTCACTCGTTTAAGTCACCCAGCAGCTATAAAATTATAAAGCAATATCGGTGATCAAAGAATAGATCTGATACTTTTATTTCTGACAGTCCATATATTTGTTGACAAGAATACGTAGGATGGAGCTGCAGCGCAATCGCCTCCTTTCTCACCGCCATGTGTGTAACTGTGTCAGTTTGCACATACTTTTCAGACAGATTATGTCAAGACGCAAAATAGCGCTCGCCGTTAAGTTTTAGTCTTGATAAATCAAACTGCATGTGCTAAATAATAAAATTGGCCTTTTATCCCCCCAGTAGTGGGGTTGTTCTCATAATCAGCACATATTCTACATATTTACGAAAACTGACAAGCTAAATGGATCGCGCTCCTTATTCTGCTCGTTAAAGAGATGTGATCCTCTGTGCGCACGTTTAGTAGATCAACTTTGCGTGCTATCCTGTTTGAAATTGAAGGATTAGTAGGGCTGCTTTGATACATTTTGTATATGGAAGATGCAAAAAAGAAACCAGTCAATATATGCTAAGCTATCTGAACAAAACAGCCATGTTCGCTTTGTGTTATAGGTAATACAAGATATTAATATAATACAATTTGGGCTGTCCAAAATAACAAGTTAACTCATGCGAATTGTTAGGAACTCGCATGGCTGCAGTATTTGTGACCTCAAGATGCGGGAACCAGGAGAGCGTTGATCAGGTAAGAGGATTTTAATATACAACACAGAGAAGGAAGCAGTCGTGCATGTAAGGTTCTTTTACATAAGCAATCCTCGAGCACTGAGGAGCAGGCGAGGCAGGCATAAATGGAAGCCTGCTGATTAGCACCAGGTGTGGACCAGCTGCCAACCAACAGCAGCTTTTACTCCCTTCGAGGTCTTGATCAAGGCTCAAGTTGTAGACATTTATTTCAGCCACGCCTTCTTCTCGTTAACAAAGATAACAAATATAATGCCGTCAGAACTAATAAAATAAGAAAAACAGAACTTACAATTAGTATGACATCAAATAAAAGAAAACACATTGATTTCATATACATTCATCAGAAAGATTCATACCTCATCGGCCTCACAAACTCCAAGGGAATAAAGTTTATTTTCGATCCAAGACTCCATTACCGTCTTCCATCTAAAACTTGTCGTCTAATGCTGCCTGCCTTATTTCGTCACATATTAATTGTCCCCCCAACAATGACCAAACCGGAACAAAAAATATGTTCCCCTCCAATTTACATGGGTTTTGTAACAAAAATAAAGTTAACATATACTTGCATGAATTAACAAAATGAAATACATTTTTAATCACATTATATGTAAATACGAACTCATATGTATACATTGTATTCATTTATCTTAACCAACTATGAAATGATATAACATATATACAATGTGCTTCTGTCAGCAGCTACAGCAGGTAAGGGGAAAACAGCGCTCAGCTGAGACATGCAGAAAATGGAAACCAAAATAAGAGCCCTGATAGGAAATAAACACAAAACAAGGAAGCACAAACAGAAATGAAGTGACAGATTGTCACACAAACAAAAATTGCATTAATCATGGCAGCATGCAGATTAATCACACACTTTATTTTGCTCCTTTACCTTCTAATCTATTCTAACAATGACATTCTATTTGTGTCCAAATACTGTGGTCTTTTTTAGATTAATTGAAATTTTGCAATCGAGTAATACTACTAGTAATACCTGTGATTAATCGTGATTAATCCCATGTTAAAAGGTGTGACTAATCTGATTTTGAAATTAATCATTTGACAGCACTACTTATAACATATTTCAATAATAATGAATTCATTTAATTTTTACAATTTGTTAAGGACTAATAAAAAAGTGACCCCTGCGCTTTGAACACCCCTGATTTCTATACTTCTGCTCCGGCACCCTGGAGGATTTTTATAACTCATCGGGGTTTGCAAGTTAAAAGTTTGCACACCTGTGATATAGTGCTAGTTATGGTGTTTGCTTTGGGGAGGTCAGTCTTCAATGTGACTGTCCAAAAGGTTTTAATGTCCTTACAGTGGAGCACCTTGTTCACACACACACACACACGCACACACACACACACACACACACACACACACACACACACACACACACACACACACACACACACACACACACACACACACACACACACACACACGCACACACATGCACACACACGCACACACACACGGACGCACGCACACACACACACACACACACACACACACACACACACACACACACACACACACACACACACACACACACACACACACACACACACACACACACACACACACACACACACACACACACACACTTACAGATATCTTGGCCTCTATAATTATTGTAATAGGATTTCCTTTCAATTCAGGCCATGCTTGTTGCTTTAATAACACCATTACAACCTCAATGTAACCTCAATATATTACTACCTGATATCGCTGGCGCCCGCCTCAGAGCCTTGTGTGTGCGTGTGTGCGTGGGCGTGTTGGTAGGTTAATAAGCTGCGGTGTGTTTTAGAATAGGCACTTGGCCCCGCTGCACTCTTTCTCTTTGTCTCTGTGTGTTGAGTGACTGCAAACACCGACGACAGCAGAATGAAATCTCAATAAGAAAACACAAATCATTGTTTTGCTTGATTTAATTCTCTTAACTCTACATCCGCTCTCCTCCCTTTTTAATTTGATATTGAAATGAAGTTGAATTGAGAGAGGTGATTAAACACATGTCTGTCACAGAGGAACACGTTTCTCTTATCTATATGCGTATTAAAGCGTCTCCCGCCTACAGACTCCATTTCTCCTGTGTGTGATTCACTTCCACTTTAATTCACACATCTGCATTTGAAGAGGCCGTGCAATTTTTTTCTGAACATGCTGCAGCAGTATTTGGAATTGTATATCTATTTATATTTGTTTCAAGTATGCCATTAAATTAAATGGGTACCGTGTTATTGTGTAATACTAAACTATTCTAATATAGTATACCTAGGATTTCTCAACCGTTCCTTGAAAAACGTATTAAAACATATTTAGAAACAAAAGTACACGTTCCATATTCAGCTGTCAAGAGACACACTTTGTTCGGTATTTTTATTACCGTGAGAATAAAAAAAATAAAAAAATATCAAAAGATTCTATCGAATGACAACAGATTTGCAAATTTTCCACAGGCAAGTTAATCAATGCCAGAGTGCCTGATAACTCACCTATCAAGCTCATTGCAGATCGACTTTTCTGCCATCTGGGAATTAGCTTTGCCTTTACTGTCAGTCACTCTGCCTAAGTTCAGCGGCAGCTAGCTAGCTCGAGTTAACTGCCAAGTTTCTGGCAATCGTGACTTTCAATAAGACTTTTTATGGCAATGACATTTTTCTGTACAAAAGGAAAAATTGTAAAAGTTCGGAGATCGTTTTTGTCCGACGGAGAAGCTACATGTAGCTATCACATCTGAAATGTACGTGCTCTCTTGTTTTCCTGTCCTCAAAACTAGAGATGTCCGATAATGGCTTTTTTGCCGATATCCGATATTCCAATATTGTCCAACTGTTAATTGCTGATTCCGATATCAACCGATACCGATATATACAGTCGTGGAATTAACACATTATTATGCCTAATTTTGTTGTGATGCCCCGCTGGATGCATTAAACAATGTAACAAGGTTTTCCAAAAATAAATCAACTGAAGTTATGGAAAAAAATGCCAACATGGCACTGCCATATTTATTATTGAAGTCACAAAGTGCATTATTTTTTTTAACATGCCTCAAAACAGCAGCTTGGAATTTGGGGACATGCTCTCCCTGAGAGAGCATGAGGAGGTTGAGGTGGGCATGGGTTGGGGGCGGTGGGGTTAAGGGGGGCGGGGTTGAAGTGTGGGGGGGCTAGGGGGTTAAGGGGGTGTATATTGTAGCGTCCCGGAAGAGTTAGTGCTGCAAGGGGTTCTGGGTATTTGTTCTGTTGTGTTTATGTTGTGTTACGGTGCGGATGTTCTCCCGAAATGTGTTTGTCATTCTTGTTTGGTGTGGGTTCAAAGTGTGGTGTATATTTGTAACAGTGTTAAAGTTGTTTATACGGTCACCCTCAGTGTGACCTGAATGGCTGTTGACCAAGCATGCCTTGCATTCACTTGTGTGTGTGAAGAGCCGTAGATATTATGTGATTGGGCCGGCACGCAAATGCAGTGTCTTTAAGGCACGCCCCCAATATTGTTGTCTGGGTGGAAATGGGGAGAAATTCGGGAGAATGATTGCCCCGGGAGATTTTCGGGATGGGCACTGAAAATCGGGAGTCTCCCGGGAAAATCGGTAGGGTTGGCAAGTGTGACTGGGAGACGCAACTGCTCTGTACTTCTCCCTACGTCCGTGTACCACTCCGTACAACGGCAATAACCGATCATTTCCGATATTACATTTTAAAGCATTTATCGGCCGATAATATCGGCAGTCCGATATTATCGGACATCTCTACTCAAAACACTTGTTTATTTTGTCATACGTGTTATATCATGGGCAAACTTTAAAGCTCCCTCAAATCCTCTTTTTTATGGGTACAATCTTCTGAAGCTTACGGAGTGCAACAGATTCCACAGTGCTTGTTTTATGTATAACGTAGTATATGGATACAATTCTAGACTCTGCCAGCTCATTCCAGTGACCACTACTTCTCATAGATATAACACTAGAAGTAAACCTTTATTAAGAGGGAAAAATCGTCATCTAAGTGTACAAGCTTTAGTATAGCCTGTGGCCCGATGATCTGGAATGAGATTGATAGCTCTATGAAAGAATCGAATTCTTTAAACATTTTTAAAAAGCGTTTTAAGCTAAATTTATTGCGACGTTATGCTTCGTACTTTTAACACACCCCTTATGGTTGAGGAATTCACATTAGTCGCATAATTTTGGTCTTGACCTCTGTATGTATGATGACATTATCGCAGATCTTGAAGATGCAACCTTTTAATCAAATTTGAATAATAGGATATTGAAACTAATTTGGTGGATTTAAAGATTCATTTTTTTAATCTATAAATGAAATTGTAAATGGGTATTTGGTGGGTAGCTTTTGAAATGTATTGTATTGTATTGTATTTTGTATGATGATGTATATTTTAACTGTGGGTCCCTGTCCGTAAGATGTGTGCTTCTAGGGATGAGCTTTTTGCAGAACAGACTCTGATATTAACAAAAGAAACAATAATGAAATACTAAACTATGTCTGTCTGTAAATAAATCAATATACATATTTTTTTATTTAAGTTGTTAAAATAAACACAGCTTTATTTTTACCGACAGTACACTTTATGATTGTGACACCACACAGCTCTCCAACAGGTAGCTGATAATATTTGCCTCAACTTAGTAGTTTTGTAAGTGTTCAATTCTGACATTATGCTCTTATTTGATGACACATTACCAGCATAAAGACAGTTACCACACTGCTGAAGTGGCGTGTGTTTTGTAAATAAAACAATAACAAATGAAATGTTGCCATTCATATAAAAAAGACAAATATCTCAGCTCTTCTTTGTTTTCGTCGAAGTAGTTTTCCTAATAATAAAAAGTTGTAGACCTGCTCTATAATAAAGCTGAACACTGAATTTATACTTTTTGAAGTTAAGCAGTACAGATGTCTGTAAAGAAATATTGTTATTTTTATTCTGTTAAGTTAAATAAGAAATACTTGTATTTAAGTAACAATAGTATTACATTAGCATTAATATTAATTGAATTCAGTTAATGGTTGCAATTAATGATTAAACATTATTATTGAACAATTTGTTTGAAATATGTTTTTATTATTCCAAAATGTGTACATCTGTTTAAATTCTGGTTGGACTTAAACAGTATAAAAAACATTTGTGTGTAGATTATGAGTCATTAGGTCATATCATCCAGAAAGGTTTATTTGATGAGACTCTTCTGAGATGTCTTGAAGAAACATTCAGTCAAACACAAATCATGCAACAAGAGAAGTATCCCACACTTATATTTTGCAAAGTACAGTAGATCAAAAAAGATACATTAAATGATAATAATAATAATAATAATAATAATAATAATAATAATAATAATAATAATAATAATAATAATAATAATAATAATAATACAAAGATTCAGGTTGAAGACAAATAGTTTAAAAATGTTTTACACAAAAAAAGCTTGCATAGGTCAAGACAATCGTCCATTATTGACTTTTAGGGCGTTGATGTAACATCACACATCTTTGATCAATTAGTAGTATTTTCAAACAAAAAATCTAACTCATTAAAGTCTTTTACGTGTTTCAATTACATCATCATTTTATGTCATAATATGATCTTATAACCAATGCAGTCATACACGCTGACACTTAACAATGTACAGCACATCCAATTACAGACATTCCAATCGTTTTCTAGAATGTCATTCCACATCTATATTTGATCTTGAATGTGAGCTTGCTTTAATCAAAAGCAGATTAAAATAGACAATGAAAAGGAATCTATTAGATTTAAGTCGGAATCAATTACATTTTTCATCCACAGCTGCCAGTGGTAATTGTGTGGTTTGTTTTATCAACGTAATAAAGCCACTGTCAGAAATGACTCCAACTGTATCACGTACCTGCATGACATTATTGCTCTATATTATGATGACGTTGTTATATCAAATTGACTGACAGGCTTGGAGACAATGAAACATTTTCATTTAAAAAAATGTATGGGAGTCAACCCGGAAGAAAAATAAGGAGTGAGAGTCCTAATAGTTTGGTCCACTGCTGCTCTCCAGCCAAACTGCCACAATGTTGCTGTTCCAGTGTGGACTGGGGGGCACCTACTAGTTGTGCATCAGTTGGCTCTCCACATCTTTGTGCCATGGAAAGTTGACTCCAGCTTTGAACTGACGCAGCATGGACATGAGCATTGAGTGTGGCCCCATTGGATCATTATTTTTTGGGAGAAAGTCTGCCAAGAACTGAGACTGGTTTGAACAACAGAAAGAACAACACTGGTCCAATCAAGTAGAGTAGTATGTTGTACAAATGAAAACGAATGATTGCGTACTGAGTTTTGCTGTTTTATTGCACATTTCCGTAACTACAGAAACAGTAAATTAATATTTTCTTCACACTGCGTGGTTCCAATATGTCTCAACTATCGGCAGGAAATAAAGTTTTTATCGTTTAAGTAACCGCAGTATACAGAAGATAATCTTACAGCATTTACCTGGTCAATCCAATACAGCAAATATATAAAAATAAATCACCTAGCATAGCTTGGCATTTTCACATTTAAGCATTTGGGTTGCATTCTCCGTTTTGAATTCAACTTAATTATCATTTACACACAATATCCAGGCAGTATTCCATTATCCTCTTAACAGTTATGATGACATTATTTCTCAATAAGTGTAAATAAACGGCCAACTGTCACACCATCACATTACTTATGCTAATTGTGTCTTATTTACAGCTTACCTGTAACAACAGAAATAGTAAATTAATAATTTTGTAACACTGCTTGCTCCAAATATGTCTCAACTAACGGCAGGATAACTAGTCTTCTTCTGTGCCCACCAACAATGATACACATTTTGCTGGACTCGCCCCTTTGTGGCGAAAACGCGCTATTACGCTCTCTTACTAATACAGCTGTACAAAATTGTGGAGAAACGTCTACTCTATCGATATAATAAATCAGACATTTACATTTACACCCAAACCAGCAAGGTTCTGACTGTTGTTTTGCTTACGCACCAAACAGCAGTACAGAATAGCAGGCCTTTTTTGATTCACTGAAGGGAGTACTGGAAAGTGCTCCCCCAGGTGATTCCATTTTATGCTGAGGGACTGCAACGCTCACATTTTAATTGACAGTGAAACCTGGAGAGACGTGATTGGGAGAAACGGCCACTCGCATCTAAACCCGAGTGGTGTTTTGTCATTGGACTTTTGTGTTCATCACAGATTATCCATAACGACACCATGTTCAAACGTAAGGGTGTCAATATGTACACTTAGCACCAGGACACCCTAGGTTCGATGATTTGTGGTTGTGTCATCGGATTTGCGGTCTCATGTTGTGGAAACTCGGGTGAAGAGACGGGCGAAGCTTTCCACCAATCACCACCTGGTGGTGAGTTGGCGCCCATGGTCGGAGAGGATACCGGTCAGAACTGGCAGGCCTAAATGTAGTGTGAGGGTCTGCTGGGAAAGTCTGGCAAAGTCTACCAATTCCCCCCTGCGGAAGAACTTTGAACATGTCACGAGGGAGGCGCTGGACATTGAGTCCGAGTGGACGATGTTCTGTGCGTCTATTATTGAGGCGGCTGATCGGAGCTGTGGCCCCAAGGTGGTTGGTGCCTGCCATGTCGGTAATCTCAGAACCCGCTGAGGGATGCTGTCAAGCTGAAAAAGGAGTCCTATCGGGTCCTATTGGCTCGTAGGACTCTGGAGGCAGCGGACAGGTACCGACAGGCCAAGGGCCGTGAAGCTTCAGCAGTCACAGAAGCAAAAACTCGGACATGGGAGGAGTTCGGGGAAGCCATGGAAAACTACTCCTGGACCACTATCCACCACCTCAGGAGGGGGAAGCAGTGCGCTGTCAACACCGTTAATGGTGGGTATGGTTTGCTGCTGACTCGGGGGGAAATACTTGGAAGAATTCGCCAGTGTAACCTACACATCTTTTTATGAGAAAGCTGTGCCTGGGGAATCTTTGGTGGACTATCCTATTTCTGGGGCTGAGGTTGCGGAGGTAGTTAGAAAGCTCATCTGTGGCAGGGCCCTGGGGAAGAATGAGATCCGCTCGGAGTTCCTTAAGTCTCTGATAGCTGTGGGGCTGTACTCGTTGACAAGACTCTTCAGCTTTGCGAGGACATCGGGGCGGTGCCTCTGGATTGGCAGAACGGGGTCGTGGTTTCACCGTAGGGTGGGATCAGACTCCTCAGCCTTCCCGGTAAGGTTTATTCAGGTGTACTGGAGAAGAGGCTACGCCGGATAGTCAACCCTTGGATACAGGAGGAGCAGTGTGATTTTCCTCCTCGTGGAATTATGGACCAGCTTTATACTCTTGGCAGGATGCATGGGAGTTTGCCCAACCAGTCTACATGTTCTTTGTCGACTTGGAGAAGGCATTCGACCGTGCCCCTTGGTAAATCCTGTGGGGAGTGCTCAAAGAGTATGGAGTATCAGACCACCTGATTGTGGCGGTCCGTTGCCCGTATGATCGGTGCCAGAGCTTAGTCCGCATTTCTAGCAGTAAGTCGGACCCGTTTCCAGTGAGGGTTGGACTTTATTATAAATGTGCCTGTTACTACATATCTTATATACTGTACTTACATCATGTACATAAAACCTTAATGGAGGTGTTTGGATGTTTTTTTAAGGGCTTTATAGGCAGAGTTGAGCAGCTCCCATAGGCTTTTGATTGATTGATTTGAACTTTTATTAGTAGATTGCACAATACAGTACATATTCCGTACAATTGACCACTAAATGGTAACACCTGAATAAGATTTTCAACTTGTTTAAGTCGTGGTCCACTTAAATTGATATAGGCTCCATTGTAAGCAGACTTTTGATCGCATTTATTTAATATTTAGAATGCAAAAAAATAACATCCATCGTCATGTCTTTCATAATGAATGTGAACAATAGGCAAAATTCCCCCAAAAAGTGCATTTCCCCTTTAAGTTGCCCGCACGGCTGATGTACCGTTTGCGCTCCACCGCCCCCAGGCTGATACTAAAGAAGTCCACTCTCCAAGGTAAATATTATTACTTCATAAAACTACTGTAGATGTTTGTACTACATTATAATGTATTGTTTTTTAACAAAATATTTATTATTTAAAAGTTAGTGTTAATGTTTTAAATACATGTTAAAAGTGTGCTGTATTGGGGCGGGCCTCGTAAAACTTTTAATTAATTTAAATGGGAAATATGTATTTTAGACACAATTATTTTGACTAGAAAGCTCTGTCACAGAATCAATTAAACTTGTATGTCAAGGCACCACTTCGTGTAAAAGAGAAAATGGCCAAATCAGAACCACAAGACAGACATAAAAAGTAGATTTTGAGTCCAGTCACAAATGTTTTTTTTAAACCCACAGTACGGATATCTGTCAGCACCAGAAGATTTACATTAATAAATACTCTTGATCCTTAAGTTTATCTCGGTGACCATGTTTTTTTTTACCACCTTTTTTGCTTGTTATAAGCTTGTAATACTTTTGTCATATAAGACATTGTTTTGATGTTGCTGGTAACAATAATGCAAAACACCAACCAAAAACTCTAAAAAATGGATATTAGCTAACCAATAAACTTTTATGAAGTTTTCTATAAGCCCTGATTGAAATCCAGCGGAAACCTCTGAAAAGAAACATGCATTGTGGAGAAGACAGCAAATGTCAGAACATTGGAGCAGTTTGTTTATGAGAAGTGAACCAAAATAGGTGAAAATAGGAAAACAGAAGCAGGAGTTTCAATGCGTTACAGGAAGCTTTTGGTTGCAGGCACTGTTTTCATTCAGGAGATTGTCATTTATTTTTATTATTTTCTTGAAACACATTTTTAAAATTAATTAGTATTATTTTTTAATTTGCTGGGTACCATCATTACTTTTGTCATGTTGAAATTATTTCACTGATTCTTGTTGTGTACCTACTTTGGCATAAATAATCAACTATGAATGAATAGATACAATTAAAATATGCTTAAAATAGATAAAGAGATGGTCAGAGTTAAAACATTTTTACAGTTATATGTATTTATATTAATCTAGGATGGAAATGAGAAATAAAAAGAAAGCCTTCAAATGATGTCAAAGTTTTAGTTTTGGATCTGACAACACAGTAGAGTTAAAAATGGTTAAATTAGTACATGAGTCAAACGTTTTAGACTTTAGGGTGGGTTATGTATTAACAGAAGAACTCTCGGCCCCCCAGAATTGGAGAACAGTACGAAAAGCAAAATGTGAAATTGATTGGTAATAGTGCTATTGGTAATAGCCTATTATGCTGGGCTAGTTATTCATCTCATCCTGTCCTGTGAGTGCTCTTACCAAGTTATAGCCTCATTCCTGCCACATCCTATTCACAGATATGATAAATGACCATAGTGATAGGTAGTATGTCCCTCCTTAGCCTGATAAGACCCTGGCGGGGAAATGAAATCCTGCTTTTACTGAAACATTATGATTTATGCATTGGAATCATGACAGTGGTTGCCTGCACTGTGTCCGCAAGCACACTTATCTGTGAGTCGTGTGTGTGAGTGTGTGTGTGTGTGTGTGTGTGTGAGAGTGTGTGTGAGTGGGTGTGTGTGTGTGTGTGTGCACACGCTTGCACCCCTTTGTGTAAAATACAATGTATGGAAGATTACAAGCAACCCTTGTTTCTATTTGTGTAGCACATTTGCATGTGCTGCAAAATTGTGTTAATGGCCTTAACTACTTTGCTAATTTAATATACATTTGTATTTGTATAGTTAAAATTCAACCTTTACAGGACTCAGTTAAATGGGAATACATTATACATATTTAGCGCAAAGTCACCACAAAAGTCATCAGAAGGCACTCTTTATGTCAAACAAAGTGGATATCAGTAGTTCCTGAGACGTAACTTTACTGGCTTATTCCTGCTTCTATTTGGCCATGATAAATCGTGTGGGTGTAAGCATGTTATGTTTTATGAATATATTTGTGGTAATGTATACCTTGTGTAAAACAAGTATTTGATGTGCTACTGACTTAGTAAGTTTACTCCTTGTAAAAATATGAACGGTTCATTTTAATGAGCGACAATGTATATTTTTTTCAATCAGGAAAAATAATATATCAAGAGTGAATAATTTTAATCGGTGCTCACGCTTGCAGAAACTCGCTTTTGCGGCGGCGCCAACTCACCATGTTCATCGTACAGGATTGATCGAAGCTTTTGCAAGACTTTGACCAATGCTGTAACATTTACCTGTGACCAGTTTTAAATATATACTTGTTAAATCACCTAGAAGATCCCACTTTTGACTGTTCAACTACAAAACCCAAAACCAGTGAAGTTGGCACGTTGTGTAATTCGTAAATAAAAACAGAATACAATGATTTGCAAATCCTTTTCAACTTATATTCAGTTGAATAGACTGCAAAGACAAGATATTTAATGTTGGAACTAAGAAACTTAATTTTTTTTGCAAAAAATCATTACCTTAGAATTTAATGGCAGCAAAACATTGCAAAAAAGTTGTCACATGGGCATTTTTACCACTGTGTTACATGGCCTTTCCTTTTAACAACACTCAGTAAACGTTTGGGAACTGAGGAGACCGATTTTTTATGTTTTTCAGGTTGAATTCTTTCCCACTCTTGCTTGATGTACAGCTTAAGTTGTACAACATTCCAAGGTCTCCGCTGTGGTATTTTAGGCTTCATATTGCGGCACACATTTTCAATGGGAGACAGGTCTGGACTACAGGCAGGCCAGTCTAGTACCCACACTCTTTTACTATGAAGCCACGCTGTTGCAACACATGGCTTGGCATTGTCTTGCTGAAATAAGCAGGGGCGTCCATGATAACGTTGCTTGGATGGCATACCATACCATCACCGATGCTGGCTTTTCAACTTTGCGCCTATAACAATCCGGATGGTTCTTTTCCTCTTTGTTCCGGAGGACACAACGTCCACAGTTTCCAAAACCAATTTGAAACGTGGACTTGTCAGACCACAGAACACTTTCCACTTTGCATCAGTCCTTCTTAGATGAGCTCGGGCCCAGCAAAGCTGGCAGCGTTTCTGGCTTTCGCGTTGCATAGTAGAGTTTTAACTTGCACTTACAGATGTAGCGACTAACTGTATTTACCGACAGTGGTTTTCTGAAGTGTTCCTGGGCCCATGTGGTGATATCCTTTACACACTGATGTCGCTTTTTGATGCAGTACCACCTAAGGGATCGAAGGTCTTGGGAATTCAATGTTGGTTTTCAGCCTCGCTGCTTACGTGCAGTGATTTCTCCAGATTCTCTGAACCTGTTGAACTGGTGAAATCCCCAAATTCCTGGCAATAGCTGGTTGAGAAATGTTGTTTATAAACTGTGGACGATTGGCTCACGTATTTGTTCACAAAGTGGTGACCCTTGCCCCATCCTTGTTTGTGAATGACTGAGCATTT
Organism: Entelurus aequoreus; assembly: GCF_033978785.1. Classification (NCBI taxonomy): domain Eukaryota; kingdom Metazoa; phylum Chordata; class Actinopteri; order Syngnathiformes; family Syngnathidae; genus Entelurus; species Entelurus aequoreus. The sequence goes on along the minus strand of NC_084734.1, from coordinate 90,459,982 downwards.
CATGGAAGCTGCTTTTATACCCAATCATGGCACCCACCTGTTCCCAAGCAGCCTGTTTACCTGAGGGATGTTCCAAATACGTTTTTGATGATCATTCCTCATCTTTTTTGCCACTAGTGCCAGTAGGCTAGAAAAACAGTTCCTCGGTGTTCACTCTTACAATAACAATGGCTACGGCTTGGTTTTTATACAGTGTTGGTGGTGTTTTTTGTATGCACTTTTAGATTGATTTGATCGATTGATTGATTCCATTAGCAACATAGCTACCCACCTAGAATGAGTCGATTATCACAAATTATAGTAAGGATTGTGAGCGACAGGCAAATCTCCCAAAAAAGTGCAGTTTCCCTTTAACCGCTCGTTACAACAAGCTAACAACGTGGTTGAAACTACCGTAGGTTATTGCTTCAGAATACTGCATTGCTTGTTTTTTTTTTCATATCTGCCTCATCAGTATTGTAACATGATACATTTGTTGGCACAGCACATGCACATGCGCTGGAATGAACCATACGCAATAATTTTATCCATGATGAGAAGTTAGTCATTTTACAACATAGTATATCTCCCAAAATGTTTGTAGTGCTAAATGAAAAAGCATTCACACTTCTTGATTCAACCTGTAATGTTTGCTCTTTAAATATAGTTTAAAGTTGCGGAAAGCTGTCCACTGCTGACTTTGCAAATTTGATGCTAAGTGATTTTCAGAAACTTTTCTTTGGTTTGGTTTGATACACATGGGCCTGATTTACTAAAGGTTTGCGTGTACTTAAACACGTGCAAACTTGGTAACACACGCAAAGTTAATCTACTAAACGTGTGCAAAGTAGATTGTGTCGGTTAAGTGAGCAGAATAAGGCGTGCAATCCATTTTGCATCTCTGTCTTCCATAATATGCACAATACATGCTGGTCATCAAAATGTCCACAATACTGGGAGGAGAAAATGCAAATATAATTATTTAGCACACACAATGTGATTTATTAACACTCATCACTGTTTTGAAAGCACTATTTTGCCTTTCAAAAAAGGTGCTCGCGCTGCAAACAGACCAATGTTGTCATGTTATAAATGATAAATGGGTTATACTTGTATGGCGCTTTTCTACCTTCAAGGTACTCAAAGCGCTTTGACAGTATTTCCACATTCACACACACATTCACACACTGATGGCGGGAGCTGCCATGCAAGGCGCTAACCAGCAGCCATGATAGGCAAAGGGTGAAGTGTCTTGCCCAAGGACACAACGGACGCGACTAGGAAGGTAGAAGGTGGGGATTGAACCCCAGTAACCAGCAACACTCCGATTGCTGGCACAGCCACTCTACCAACTTCGCCATGCCGTCCCTTGAATGTTTCTGTTTTCCACCCTTCCTACTGCCGTGACCTTTGCTCTGCTCTTTTCTAGCCTTCTGCAGGTGCTGGAGGTGTAGCCACAGTACCACACCTGTTGCTAGTTTCAATTAGGCCCTTTATGCATGGCCATCAGTAGACTGCCATTCTCTTATGAGCTTCGAGTCTGCCTTCCAGATTTCCAGTCTCAGCCTACTTTGGTTATTCTGCAGTTCCTCTCTGAGTTGTTTTCTTGTGAGTCGTTTGGTTATTATACCATACCAACTTTATTTATAAAGCCCTTTAAAAACAACCACAGTTGAAAAACAAAGGGCTGTACACAACAAACAAGTAGACACACAAAAAAACAGAGAAACACAGGGAAAGGACAGACTAAAATATAGTATATCATTTAAAACAGAGGTAAAATACACACTCATATATATATTCACATAAAAACAACAGATACAAAATATCTTAATGGCAATTTGTTAGATAAAAGGCAGTTAAAAAGTTAAAAACAGTTTAAGCCAGGGGCCGAATACGGCCCGCCAGCGTCCAAAATACGGCCCGCGTGAATTCTCAAGTTTTTTTTTAATTTGTCCGACCGCTTCTATGTTAGCTACCTCTCTTTGTTTATAATGTCTATTTTCTGCTGGATCTACTCTCTATTTTATGCTGCCCTTTTTTTTTTTGCTGCAGCTGTTACATATACTGTAATACTGTACATCAGGGGTGTCCAACTCCTTTTAGCTCAGGGGCCGCATGGATGGAAATCTGCGCACACACGGGCCCCCGGACAATTAAAATCATGGCATTAAAACTAAAAAATAAAGAAAACTTCAGATTGTTTTCTTTGTCTTACTTTGGCCAAAAATAGAACAAACACATTCTGAAAATATTACAATAAAAGTATAAAAAAATATATCCGGCAGAGGTAAAGTTTAGATTAGCGGTCCCCAAACTACGAATACGGCCCGTCTGGCCCGCGGGAAGTCTCAAGTTTTAATTTTTTTAATTAGTCCTTTCAAATCTATTTTCTACCGCTTGTTACTCTCGGGGTCTCCTAGCCGCTCAGGCAAGTCATATTGTCAAAAAATAAATTTTCCCATCGATTAAGTGACATCATCGCGCTCGGGAGAAACCTGCGAAAGAGGCTTGTAGGGATGATATAGCCTCTGTGTTTTTTCCTGAGTTAACGTAGATTCTGCTCTACCCCGGTATTGAGCACTGTATAACAGATAAACCACATAAACCTTGACTATATATATATATATATATATATATATATATATATATATATATATATATATATATATATATATATATATATATATATATATATATATATATATATATATATATATATATATATATATATATATATATATATATATATATATATATATATATATATATATTAGGGCTGTGAATCTTTGGGTGTCCCACGATTCGATTCAATATTGATTCTTGGGGTCACGATTTGATTCAAAATCGATTTTTTTTCAATTCAACACGATTCTCGATTCAAAAACAATTTTTTCCCGATTCAAAAGGATTCTCTATTCATTCAATACATAGGATTTCAGCAGGATCTACCCCAGGCTGCTGACATGCAAGCAGAGTAGTAGATTTTTGTAAAAAGCTTTTATAAATGTAAAGGACAATGTTTTATCAACTGATTGCAAAAATGTAAATTTGTTTTAACTATTAAATGAACCAAAAATGTGACTTATTTTATCTTTGTGAAAATATTGGACACAGTGTGTTGTCAAGCTTATGAGATGCGATGCAAGTGTAATCCACTGTGACACTATTTTTTATTTTTTTTATAAATGTCTAATGATAATGTCAATGAGGGATTTTTAATCACTGCTATGTTGAAATTGTAACTAATATTGATACTGTTGTTGATAATATTCATTTTTGTTTCACTACTTTTGTTGTCGTGTTTGTTTCTCCTCTCAATTGCTCTGTTTATTGCAGTTCTGAGTGTTGATGGGTCGGGTTTGGTTTTGGAATTGGATTGCATTGTTATGGTATTGCTGTGTATTGTTTTGTTGGATTGATTAATTAAAAAAATAAATAAATTAAAATAAAATAAAATAAAAATTGATTTTTTAAAAATGAGAATCGATTCTGAATCGCACAACGTGAGAATCGCGATTCGAATTCGAATCGATTTTTTTCCCACACCCCTAATATATATATATATATATATATATATATATATATATATATATATATATATATATATATATATATATATATATATATATATATATATATATATATATATATATATATATTTTTTAATTTATTTTTTTTTTTTAAATTTTGTTTGTTTGTTTGTTTGTTTGTTTGTTTGATTTTTCAACCCAATGCGGCCCCCGAGTCAAAAAGTTTGTGAACCCCTGGTTTAAGCAGTTCCAAGTCTCATGCTGGGTTAAAAGCCAGGGAGTAAAAATGGGTTTTAAGAAGGGTCTTAAAAGTAACCAAAGACGGGGTCTGTCTCACATGGAGAGGGAGATCGTTCCAGAGTTTGGGTTGCTATTTTGTCCTTGTATTTTTGTGGCCCTGTCCTCATTCTTACACTGTAGTAAGTACCACCCAAGGACCCCACATACTTGCACACTACTGCTTACAACTGATTACTGGTTATACAACAACCTGCCAAATGTGACAGTTTTATTTTTTGGCTTGTCTTATACTTTTATTTTTGGTTTAATATTTGTGTTTACTTTGTACTATTGATTATTTTATACTAGCTGTAACTGTGCCCCCAGTAACATTTTTTGTTGTAAGCATGTATAGTAAGGGTTTAATTGGAATGCCAGAATAAACATGTTGAACCTTAATGAGTTTTTCTTTGTGTCCAGACTTGATGACACTTACAAAAATGCAAGAGCAGACAATGACATTTGCGTCAAGTACATGTTTTATCTTAGTTATTTTAGTTATCTGGAATAACAAATGTTTACAACATTAAATTATCCTGAAAGTCCAAATTTGGCCCAACAAGCAAGCACAGATAATGTCCACAAAGATGATTAGTCAACTTTTGTGATATAAAATGTGTTGAAATTCACATATTCCAAACAAAATGTTGTCTGTTGTTTTTTTTTTTAGCTTTTTATTCATGTCATGTACAGTATGTGTTATTTTCACCATCTCAGGTTATGTAAAAAAAATGCACAGACCTGTGTGCTTCCAGAACTGATATTTATTCTATAAAGAGAAACAAAGTGAAACTTTTCATTCTAGAACATTTTCTGCGGCCATGTTTGTCCATCTAACGTGTCTTTCAACTTCTGAAACACATTCCAGCTGTGTTCAATGTGTATTATTTGTAAGGCTGTCAAAAATGACCAGTTAACTCATGAGATTCATCGCTAAAAATATTGCATTATTTAGTCATGCAATTTATTTTGACCGTACATGTGTGTGAATGTGAGTGTGAATGTTGTCTGTCTATCTGTGTTGGCCCTGTGATGAGGTGGCGACTTGTCCAGGGTGTACCCCGCCTTCCGCCCGAATGCAGCTGAGATAGGCTCCAGCACCCCCCGCTACCCCAAACGGGACAAGCGGTAGAAAAATGGATGGATGGATGTTCCTTTACCATAACCGTGGATGGTTACCTGAAAGATGGCACAGGTAGTTATAAGGTCAGTGATAAGGTCAATGTATACGTCAGTGCAAAGATGAGTAAGAAGACTCCGAATGTTGTGGTAACGGGCAAATTTCACTTCAAAAACTGTCACCAAGCTTTGAGTAAATAAATATAGTGCCTAAAACATTTTCAAAAATCTTCTTGGATGACATTCTGACAATGACTTTACATTTGTGTCCAAATATTGAGGTTTTTTTTTAAGGTAAACATAAATCAAGCAAGCGAGTAATAGCCTGTAATTAAACCTGATTAATTCCAAATTCAAAAGTGTGATTAATCTGATTCGAAAAATAATCACTTGACAGCACTAGTTATTTGTGTTATTTGACACTCCTACTAATAATTATGAATGATGATTATTTACTGTTAGTCATTACTTCTAATAATATTGATAATAACAATGAATTGCATCTTACGTTCTACTACCAAATTTATCGTCTCAAAGGTCATCAGTTTGTGGGGGCAACACCATCATGTAAAAACCCAATGTTGTTCACTGTCCATCCATCCATCCATTTTCTACTGCTTGTCCCTCTCGGAGTTGCGGGATGCTGGAGCCTATCCCAGCTGCACTCGGGCGGAAGCAGGATACACCCTGGACAAGTTGCCACTTCATTGTCCGTGTGACGCATGAGCACTAACAACTGTGCCAACCGTACTGCTCTTGTTGTTCCCTGTCAATCACATACTCATGCCAACAAATATAATTGATCAATATTGAAAATAAATTAACACAAATTATTTTGTTTTTGTTAAATCACTCAGGCAAAACTCTGAAACATGTAATAGTTAAGTCACTGATTATGTTTCAATATTAGACTTCCACTTAGACAAACTCTATTGATCCACAAGGGAAATTGTTCCACACAGTAGCTCAGTTTCAAAGGATGGAAAAGGTAAGGATGGAAAGGATAATGCAGGTATTAAGTAGACTAAAAATGTACCATAGTAGCAATATAAAATATAACATATATGTAATATTTACATATTATATATACAGTATATAATTTTATACTGATATATCATATTGTTATATTATATTGGATTTTATATAATATATACAATATATAACAAATCCCAATTACCATGTACAATATTACAGTATATGTAAAAGCTGCAGCAAAAAAAACATAGCTAACATGGAAGCGGTCAGGTAATAGACATATATCATCTATTGCTGTATGTCTTCATGTCTTTATGAAACATGATTAATAGCTAAATGAATAATAAAAATCATACTGGTAAATACCTAACGTAATAAGTAAAAGTGGGCGTTACAAACCTGATTTCAAGCGACTATTGTCAATCAAAAATCTTCTTTCATTTTTAATTTTTTCAGTGTACGTTGGCAAGTTGTTTCGAAATCATAAGTTAAGAATATATTTAAATATTTATTTTATTTAAAGAAATGTTTTAGAATGCATTAATTCGTAACATGTGTTGCATTATTAGATAAATATCAAAGTTTAAAAAATATGCAAATGCATGCAGTGGATGTATTTTTTCTGTCAAACTTCAAAGAACGAATATATTGAGAAAATATAAAGTATATTACTTCCAGGCCTTTGCGGTTCACTAAATTGATGTGGCAGGCCAGAGCTGGCCCCCGCACCTTAGGTTTTTTAATGAATAATTATTTGAGTCATTAGTTGTCAGTTTTTAAAACAGTTATTAACTATTTTAATGCTGCCACATTTTGTTATTATCATCTCATTGCATTTTATTGTATGTGGATTTTATTATATTATATTTCAATGTATTCTGTGCGTTGAGGTTGCGACTTGTCCAGCAGTTGAAAATTGATGGATTACTATTCTTATATTACATTTTGTTGTATGTGGATTTTACTATACTGTATGTTAGTATTTTGTATACTGATTTTTTTGTATTATTTATATGTTATTAGGCGTTGATTTCAAGTTTTCAGGCAGTTCGTAAGTCATTTGTGTGAAAAGTGCAATAAAATCAGACTAGGTGGCGTAAAATCGAGTTTGCTTGCAAACTTTTTCGAGAAGTGACGGCACGAAGCGACCGGATGCACAATTTGGAAACAAGTTATAGACGATTGTGAGTGATTTAGAATAATGTGACATGGATATCATATTTATTCCAGACAAGACAGAGTTCATTGATAAAGCAGAGCTGCTTCCACGGGCCTCCAGTGATATGTGTTTTATAGGTGTCAAAGGTCAACAGCTGTTCCATTTTCTAACTTGCACGATGCCAGATAGCCTCAGCAGAGCAGTCAAAGTCTGAAGCAAACCTTGTGCGATAGCATCACAGTGTTGGAGTGTGGAAGAAGTGCTCCCATTAGATGTCCAGTTAGATAAATGGACTATAATAGGCTGCTGGCTGCATTTGCTCATTTGGCCTGATGCTCCCATCAGACATGATCTCAGGGTCGTCGTCATGAATCAGGCGGCACTGTGACATCATTGGTCATCCTGACAGCTGAACAAAGCTCAGCAACCGGGGAGGGACAGATACTGCTAATGGATCCAGATTAAAACGGCTGCGCTTAGTAACTCATGGCGGCACTACTGGAGCTCTTCACTTCCATGTGTGAGGTCAGCGACTCCCGAGAAGCAGCGTTTCAGCGCAGCGACGGACCAGCAGCTCGGTTGTATGACCCTGCTGCGTCTTTTGTGTCGTCTTCCAATTATGCTTTGGAGATCATTGTCTGCTGGCTATTTGCAGTGTGCATGTATCATGTGCTAGCGCTGCTCTGATAAGACGCAGAAAGCGTTAATGGCTAACGGCTTCCACTAATGAGAAAACTTCCTGTGATTATGACAAATGTGGAGAGCAGGAGGCTAAGAAGTAACACACGGCAGGCGCACACAAATCTCCTCCCTTTCGTTCACGCTTGATAGCAGGATGTAACGCCACACCATCATGGCGGAACGCACGCTGCTTCATTTTCGAGACATGAAACTCACTTTCTTGTCGACACATGTAAGGGTTTTTTAATGAAAAAGAAGAAGGAACCTAAAAACTGACAGCTGAAAATTTTACAATAAAAAAACCTCTCAATTAAACAGTAGAGAAAAAGTAAGTACAAGTAATATTTTAAAATAATAGAGATGAAATAATAAAGTACAACTTTAGGACTTTTATATTATTTGTAGTAAAGTTTATTATTGGTTGAAATCAGGGACGTGTAGTCAGGTGAGGCAGAACCTCCCTTGTCATGGATGGATGGAAGGTTGGATGGAACTTCATTGTCATTGCAGTTAAAAAGCACAACAAAATTAAATTTTAAGTAAAAACCTGTCGCTAAAATCTGTCCCATTTTGTCCACCAGCGACGCTGAGATCTTTATTCATGCGTTCGTTACGTCTCGTCTCGATTACTGTAACGTATTGTTTTCGGGTCTCCCAATGTCGAGCATTAAAAGATTACGGTTGGTACAACATGCAGCTGCTAGACTTTTGACAAGGACAAGAACGTTTGATCACCCGCATTGGCTTTCTTTGCACTTAAGATAGGACTTTAAAGTTGTATTACTTATATATAGAATACTAAACGGTCTCCATAATATCTTGCTGAGTGTATTGTACCATATGTCCTGGCCAGAAATCTGCGTTCTAAGCAGCAGAAAATTGGGGAACTCTGTCGGACAACACATCGATCAGGATGCTATGCAGCCAAAACACATGCTGGACTAGTAGATCGGCTGTTTCCAGGGAGGAAGGAAGCTCGGGTAATGCTGCTAAATGATCCATTTTTGAAAACCAATTGACCATTTTGAGTACAACCGTGTTTCCATTAGATGGCGGAAGTTCTGTGATTAAGTCCAAAGTGATATGAGACTATGGACAGAAGGGATTGAGTAAGAGTCTCAGAAGTCCTGCTGGCATTTCAGGGGATGGCTTGTTGCAGGCAGCCACAAACTCCCGGGTATTAGTCTTCAGAAACTCTGCGCCAGGAGAAAGACTGTTCTAACAAGCCAGTCTGGAGCTGTGTGCCCAGGATAGCAACTTAGAACAGAGCACAGGGATGAGGATCAGCCAACCCAAGTTCCCAGTGACCAATATCATAATTTCTCTCTGCCAGTGTCAGACGACAGGAGAAGAAGGTGCAGGGGTGCATCTCGTTGTTGAACATTCCCTCCTGGGAGAGAACGACCCCCACCCCAGAATCAGAAGCGTCAACCTCAACAAAAAAGGCAAAATAAGTATTAAGGTGTGCAAGTATGGAGGCAGATGTAAACAATTTCTTGATCTTAGAACAGGCCACGTCTGCTTCTGAGGTCCAAATAAAAAAGGTATTCATAGATTTCAGCTTTGTCAGTGGCAAGACAACTTGACTGTAATTTCGAATAAACTGTCTATAAAAATGTAAAAAGCTGAGAAACCTCTGAAGAAGCTTTGTTGATGTAGGAACAGGCCAGTCGACCCGGGCCTGAATCTTGGCCGGATTTGGTTTAAGCTGACCGTGCTGCACCATGAGCCACAAAAAACAATACTGAAGATGCATATAACTCACATTTTTCAGCTTTCACAAGAAGCCTATTCTAAAGTAGTCTTTGGAGAACCAGGGGTAGCTGCAATGTGGGAGAAAAGACCAAAATGTCGTCAAGATATACAGACAAAACGTCCGAGAATGTCAGGCAGCACATTGTTTATAAGGGTCTGAAAAATGGCAGGAGCGTTGGTTAAGCCAAAAGGCATGACGATGTGATAAGCGTTGCAAAGATCTAACTATGTGAAAAATGTTGCTTGGTGAAGGGCGGAGTCTAGCAGTAGAAGCGGATACTTTTCCTCCATGGTAATATTGTTTAAAGCGCAGTTGTCGATACGGGGTCGTAGCCAGGAGCGTCACTCGGTCTGAAGAACAAGGGGGGCCTCAGCCCCAAGGAGGTTCCTGGTCATTGTGGAGTGGAGACATGGTTGGAGGTCATGGCCATTCACTTCCTGTTTAAGAATAACCTGGTCTACATCAGACATGTTCAGAGACTTAATTCCAGCCTGACATATTTTAACTTCTTCATTACCTTTACAGACCCCCACAACATCAAGCCAGATGCTCTCTCCAGAATTTATAGTGCTGCTGCGGAGACCATCATAGCAGTTGGGAGCACTCCAGTGGGAGGTCGAGAGAAGGGTGTCTGATGCAGCTGCAGGAGCCAAGGGGCTTGGGGGCTGTCTTGCTGATAAACTGTTGGTTTCTACTCAGCTGAAGTGCGATGTTTTTCAGTGGGGACACGCCTCGATGGTTTCCTGCCATCCCGGTGTGTGGCGCACAATTTCCGTAGTCGCATAGAGGTTATGGTGGTTCTCGATGTGAAGGATTTTGTCAGTGCGAGAAGCAGATCTTTGACATCCTCTTCCCATTCTTCCATGACTTTGGACCCACATCGCCACGTCGTGTCGTATATTCTTATTCATATCCGTGGAGATCCCCTGCAATTGTGAATAGTTGTTGTTGATCACTGCTCAAGTTACGTGTTGATATATATATATATATATATATATATATATATATATATATATATATATATATATATATATATATATATATATATATATATATATATATATATATATATATATATATATATATATATATATATATCTTTGTGTGTGTTTTATTTGCTTTACTCCTTATTATTTATGTTGTCAGTGAGGACAGAGTTCTGTGACTCTCATACCATTGAAGTGACAACCTCACTGTGAAACAATGTAGGAAGTCTTCTACTTGCCTTACACTTGTACATATTCATCGAGTACGGTCAAAATCTACTGTACATTTCTGACCACTTCCCATTGTCATGGTTGCCAAATGAGTATGGGTGGGTAAACAGTAGTAAGCAACAGTAACAGTGTTGTAACGCAAAATAGTAATTTATGAGAGTACCCAGAAAAAGTAACGGTTTTAAACGTGGCAGTGTTGTGGAAGTTAAACAGTACTAAAGAGCCCAAATGCATACAATATGTACAAGGTGTATAATGAGGGAAACGAGCATACAGTAGCATACACCTGTACACAAAAACAGCAAGAAGTCATTAAGAAAGTCTTGATTGATGAGCTCGTTAACATCTGTCATTGGAGAAATTGATTACACATAGACCAATTAATTTGCTGGCCAGGAAGAAACAGGGTATATTACAAGAAGAGGTACAAGCATCACATTCACTAACTAGACAAGCAATCTGTAGAGAAATTTCACGCAGAATATTATTTTTGAAATAATTTACGGCCACTGGCTGCCAAACTAGTCCATGCTTTTGTTACCTGCAGGTTAGATTATTATAACTCTGTTAATCTTGTCCAAAATGCTCAATATGAAGCACGACTTGTAACCATTTCCTCATTGATCATATTAATTGATATAATTTTTCAAAGCAAGAAAAAAAAAGTTTTTACTGCCTTATCAAACTAGTAGAACACTAGGAGTTTACATTTTCTTGTCATCTTTAAAAGCAAATCGATAGAGCATTCAGCTATGAGGCTTATGAAAACATATTCCTGTAATTAATCAAGAGTAGACAAAATTCTTTAATAGTCAAGAATAACTCGGGAATATCCTGAGTGTTATCCTGAAATATTATCTCCTTTCTCCACCGCAGTACCTTTTTCTTAATGTTTCTAATTCTCTGAGTTTTTGAAAAAAATGTTCCACTTGTAGTGTCGCTACAGTACTGTATGTGTTCTATAAAGGTATTGTAGTTTTGCAGTAAATGTAAGTAAGTGTAGTTATAAGGTAGTCATGTTCAAGCTTCTGCAAACTTGTTTTTCTTAATTTTTACAAACTTTCTTTCCTTCATTTGGAAAAATAGAGCAAAAGAAGAGGAGCTACAAGAAGTGTACACAACCTTTTAGAGCGTATTTTCCAGAAGAATATAATCACGCAGGACTCTCAGAAGGCGACATAAAACGGCCAAGTCTGTAGAACAATATCTGTCAAGCTGGTTAATATAAATGTAAGCTACACACCCAAACAAAGTGGTGAATAGTTGAAGAAACTTGAGCAAGATTAGAATAAGATGAACAGTTGCAGTTGGTCAGACCGCCCTACCAACAACTGTGTGACCAACTGGAATGGAATTTCAGGAAGCGGAAAACAATTCAATGCAATTTAAAGAAATTCCTTACAGCCAATTAAGTATTTCTCACATTTAACAAAGGCAATGGCCTAAATAATACAAAGACATCACAAACACTGAAATTATTATTATTTTTTGTAAAAGTAAATCATTCTGTAAAATGCTGTATTTCTTTCACCATTTGTCATCATTTGAAAGATGTCATACTATGGTATATTTTATATCCTGGAGTTTTTGTGCTCTTATTTTGGGGATTTACTCTGCTGACTACCTGTGATTTTGTCCTCTTGATTTCAGACTTCCAGGAGTCTGGCGCTGAGCGGGACTACGAGCAGCAGCTGTGTCCACTTAGCATTTAGTGCTTCCATCATTTAGCAGCCGCATTTTGTACCAACTGTAATCTTTTAATGCTAGATATAGGGAGATCTGAAAATAATGTTACAGTAATCAAGACGAGACGTAACGAATGCATGAATAATGATCTCAGTGTCGGTGGTGGACAAAACGAGACGGATTTTAGCGATATTACGGGGATGAAAGAAGGCTGTTTTAGTAACATTCTTAATGTGTGAGTCAAATGAGAGAGTTGGGTTGAAGATAATACCCAGATTCTTTACCGAGTCGCTTTGTGTAATTGTGTGGTTGTCAAATGTTAAAGTGGTATTATTAATTAGGTGTCGGTGTCGAGCAGGAAGGACCAATAATCAGCATTTCCGTTTTCTTAGCGTTAAGATGCAAAAAGTTAGCGGACATCCATTGTTTAATTTCATTTAGACACGCCTCCAGGTGACATCAGCATAACAGTGAAAGCTAACACTGTATTTGCGTATGATGTCACCTAGCGGCAGCATGTAGATGCTCAATATTGCAGGGTCAAGATTCGAACCCTGTCAAGGATGAATCCTGCTTGAGAAAAGCCTGCAGTGGTGTCAGAGTATCAGGGAAGGAAGCACAGAAGGCAAGGCGGTCATCCCCAGGAATGATAAAAAGCTGCGCAGGACAGGAGAACTCAGCAGGCACAGGACAGCATCGACCATCGAGTGGAGCAGGCTCGGATCGGCTTCTGTCAGAGAGAGCCCATAAAACCCGATGACAGGTACAGCAAAGCTGGCATTCAAGGTAAACTTGTGGTGGACGAACACTCTAGAGAAACAAAAAATTGAGCAGACAGTTGACAATATAATACATAATATTGGTGTACTTGAATATAGTTATAATTACATTTATTATGTAACATGTGGGAAGCAGATCAGAATCATATCCATATTTAAGTGTTACTTCTTTCTAAACTCCTATAGTCATATAAAGAATAGCTAGTATTCTTCCTTCTTTTGAGTCTCATAGTAAGGTGTCGGCCTTCTAGATTGGAATGTGTCAGAGTAGAGATAACTCGGAGTAGTCTAAACAAAGGGAGTGGGGGCGAGGGACAGAGGGAAGATCACGGGACTACCGGGGGTTTGAGGGGAGACCGATCTGGACCGGGCTGGGGAACGCTTGTGTACTGGTTTGGTCTCAGGTTTGTCCTCTAAGCTTTGAGAATAAACTACAAAATACCAAATACTGCCTGGTGATTGAATATAAACATCAGCTTATTGCCAAAAAAAGAATCTGGGAGAGACTAGCAATTTGAATTCCTCATTGGAGGAACGCTGGTCGACGCAACAATTTGGGGGCTTCGTCCGAGATGGCACGCTGTTGATTGATGACTTCTTGCAATCTTCTGGACAGACTCAATTGGCCAATTCAAGGTAAGCAGAGCCTTTTTTAAAAAAATCTGCTTTATGAGTCTGTCCTGAAGTCTGTAAGTCAAACACTGTTTTGTTATCCCAGGCACAGAGTGGTGATTTTGATAGATTGATTGCATTTTTGCCCTGTCCGCCATTTTACATAATAGTTGTACATAGTGGTCAACTCATGTCATTGTGTCTTGAATCTTTCATCTGTGCCTGATAAAGTTCTTGGTTAAAGTCCGTCCGTATATTAAATTCGCAAGGTTAAAGTCCTTCTGAATAATATGGTAAAGTTCTTGGTTAAGGTCCGTTCGTATTTTTAATTCTGAGGCTGGAGTCCTTATTAATAATACGATAAAGTTGTTGGTTAAAGTCTGTTCGTATTTTTAATTCTGAGGTTGGAGTCCTTATTAATAATACGATAAAGATTACCGTGACGGGCTGCTTCACTGACGAGTAAGCAAATAGTCGGGTGTGGTTCGCCCTGGGGATTTGGTCACCCCTAATAGAGTTCAAGGTTAAAGTCCTTATGAAAAATACGAGAAATACATTCTCGAGTTACGGATGGGGCATGAGAGACACAATGACCACAGGGTTTGACATGAACAAGTGTGACGGATAGGAATGTGATGGCGGTCGGGGAGGAATGTGATGAATCATTACTGTTTAATGATCAATTGAATGTACGGTTGTCGACAATGGAATTAGCAGGTACAGTTTAAAAAAAAAGAAAAAGGGGAACGTTCCTTGAAAGGGTTAAGAGGGAGTTTACAATACTCGAAAAGTTGTGAACTCAAACGTCTGTTAAAATAAAAAATTAAAAAAAAAAAAGTAACTGGAAGTTTTATGGTAAAGTAAAACGCAGAGAAAGAGCGTAGGTGCAGCTTTTTCTTGTGTGTGTGTGCGTAGGCACTTGCGTGTGCGGGAGTACTAGCGTGTGCGTGTGTGTGTGCTGCTGAGTGCTTGTGTGTGCGCTGGTGAAAATGGAACGCGCAGAGATAGAGTAAAAGGAGCAAGGTTGGTGCTCGAGAATTTAAGAGTTTGGCGTATGATAAAAGTAAGCGGGGATTACGTGGAAAAACGAAATGCAGCAAAAGAACCGATGATTAATGAGACAAATAGGACAGAATAGACTGATTGGTGTTTTGCCTGCCGCGCATGCGCAATACAATTCAAACGACCCGCCCAGACTTTGACTAGGCCACCGCCCCCTACTCCAGTGACAAGAGAAGGAGGTATTAACACGCCCCCTCTAAGATTAATCCTGCCTCCGAAAATTAACCCCTTGTACACGTCTGACCATTTTCTCCGGCAGACATTTTTGACACATGACAATTGTAGGGGCCTATTTCAATATAAGTCTCTTGCTGATGCATACATGCAAGCCATTGTTGACCTTGCTTTCCCACCTGTACCTCAGGGAGGGAACCTTTGGCCAAACACTTTGGACAAAGTTAAACCTGATATACACGGTGCCAAAACCAACATATGGCATGGACATTTTATTCATCCCATGCAAAATAGGGCTAATGACAGAGCAACAAGGAAACGACTACTTAAATTACAGATCGCTGAAGATAAAAAGTTAAAAGAACCAAAAGGTCAAAGATCAGCTAGGGCATATTCAGCAGTGGGTGACCTTGCTTTTGAGTTCCAACAGGTGGAGGAAAGAATCCTCAACAGACGTGCGACCAGACGGTTGGACTCGGGTGGTGGACAATGAAATGCTTCAAAGCCAGTCTGGGGTAGAAACTGTTTCGGCTGTGACCAGCCTGGTCACTGGAGTCGTGACTGTCCGAACATTTCCGAACAGGAAAGGTTCCGTTGTGCCGACAAACGAACACGAAGGCGTGGCAGAGGACGCCCACATCAGGAGCCCCAGCAGGAAGTACCGACAGGACCCCTACTGGACATGAGGGTCAACGGCAGCCGCCCATTCGATTCTGAATGCAGAGGTACCAAAAAAACTGTGTGCTTCCTCTTTAAAGGTCGAAGGCTTCGCTGGGGTCACAAGGTTACCTGTCACCAAACCACTTCCGGTTCAGATTGCTGGACCTCCTTTACAGACTGTAACCTGACATTCAAATCACACAGAAGGAACCTTCCTGGTGTTACCTGACGGCTCAACCACCAAGCTGAGACACCACTACCATACTTGCCAACCTTGAGACCTCCAATATCGGGAGGTGGGGGGGGCGTGTTTGGGGCGGGGGCGGGGGGCTGGGGCGTGGCCAAGGGCGTGGTTAAGAGGAGAGTATATTTACAGCTAGAATTCACTAAAAGTATTTCACATATATATATATAATATATATATATATATACATATATATATATATATATATATATATATATATATATATATATATATATATATATATATATATATATATATATATATATATATGTATGAAATACTTGACTTTCAGTGAATCCTAGCTATATATATATTTTATTCTTATTTTTTATTTTATTATACATATAAATAAAAGACATACTTGAATTTCAGTGTTCTGCAGGCTATCCGGTAGGTGGCAGTATTGTCCTGTTTAAGAGTGTCACAACATTGCTGTTTACGGCAGACGAACTGCTTTACGGTAGACTAAACGTGACTGCTGTTGTTGTGTGTTGTTACCGCGCTGGGAGGACGTTAATGAAACTGCCTAACAATAAACCCACATAAGAAACCAAGAACTCTCTCTGCTTGTTGTGCACTCTACTCTCTAAAAGCCGTAGATGTTATGACGTCATTGGGCAGGCAAGCTGCTTGGAAAGCGGACGTGAGAACGGCTGTCCCCACTCAGGTCCGCATTGAGCTGGAGGGGGCGTGGCCTCCAGCTCCGGCTGAATACCGGGAGTTTGTCGGGAGAAGGGAGGTTGTCGGGAGAGGCGCTGAATACCGGGATTCTCCCGCTAAAAACGGGAGGGTTGGCAAGTATGACCACTACACAGGCTCCTCCATGAACTCATACCACAGCCTGAAACAACAGGAATGGCTGACATCCAACTGCTCTAACAGTGAAAACCCTGGCTGGCTGAGATGCTTCCGTGTGTTCTGCCACCCGACTCGCCACATGTTATGATTACCAGTTAGACACTCATACCAGGAGACCTTTGACTCCTTTTTATATTTATATATGTTGGAACTCAAGGTGTGGCTGCTCATGTTGACCTATCTTTGCAACAGCTAGCATGGTATAAGATGGACACAATTGATGTCCCACATTGTTCCCTTGCTCTCTGTCTCGCCTACAAAACCAAAGAACTTAGGTCCAATGATAAGACACGGCGTAGCTGCCACAAATTACACCGACACCCAAATACCACATTTTCAATTGTTTAGGTTTAGCCCATGGTTGTGTTAAACACATAACTATGGGCTGCACTTTAGACACCTGTAGGCTACGAGGAGCTAGCAGCTACACAACAGCTGAGCTAAAACGACACATTACACATTTAAGCATATCAAATAATTATAGTTGCTCATTACATACACAAAGTTGCCATGGCAGAAGTCATTCGACTTTCTACAACATGAGCTTGACTTAATGAATTATTGGGGCCACCAGGTGTGGTAAAATTTCAAAAATACTATTGCTAAAGCATCCGCCATAAGGGTAGTATTTTTCTAGTATTGGTGACAATATAAATATAAGCATATTTTGTTACTTTCACCATATTGAATACGTTACATAAAAGTTAGGGTTTAGTTGAGTTTGAGATATTTGTGATATTGCTAAGGGGTCCCCTACCCTAACACCACCCCCCAGTGGACCATAGAGGCTAAAGAGACAATCATTGACCTCAAACATGACCTGTCCTCCGCTCCTTGACTATTAGCTGACCTTTTTCTTAGATGTTTCTGAAAGTGATAGTATGACTAACACAGTCCTTTTTTCAGAAACAGAAGGGGGTGAGTGAGGGTGGAAACAGACTCATTGGAACAAAATCGACAATAATCAGACTCTGACACATTCCATAGTTTTAACGTTTTTCCCGTGGATAAGAAGTTATAACTAATTTTAATTTGAAAATAACGATTTTACACATAGACAGTAGTTAAGTAGATCAAATTTAGAATATGGAGGAGGTGAGGGTGAACCATGTATAGTCTTTGATTTCACTGATATGATCAATACGGTACAAGGGAAAAGGTACGTACTGACTTGTGTTGACAATCACAGTGGTTGGCCGGAAGCAACAACAACCTCAAAAGAGGTTGTTGTTGCTTCAATATCAGTAATTAAATGACTTGTGAATGACCTAGGACCCCGACATGGTTTCCCCAAAAAGATTAGGTCAGACAACGGCAACCATAAAAAAAAAAAAAATACTCACTTAGTCTTGGTCGAAAAGGCTTTCGGACTAGAACACAGGTTTGGGGTACCATCGTCAGTCCCAAGGTAAGGTTGAAAGGATGGACCAGAACATCAAAAACTAATTGGCTAAAATCTGTGCACAGACCAAATTTAATTGGATTGACATGTTGCAATTAGCGTTAATGATCATTCGAAGGTCCGTGAATAAAACTGTTTTACTGCCCTTAGAGTTTTTCACCCTATGAGCTGCATACAGGTCAGCGCTTCCCAGGACCAGCAGCCCCATGGAAGGAGGAATCAGCGTAAAACCAAAATGGTATTTTACACAAAAAATTGCAGAATTTGTGTGCCAGTTCTTCTGTACAGATTCCCTTCCGCCCGCTGAGAGGGTCAAGATCAAGGTCATCAAACGCAAGTGGACGGAGCCCAGGTGGACTGGTCCCTTTAAGGTCGTGGAACGGACGTCCCACGCCCTTCGACAGGCTGGTAAAGGGGACACCTGGTACCACCTCTCCCTCTGCACTACTGCTGAAGAACCTGACAGATTACCAGCGGATGTCATTGCTGACATCGCCACAACATCTGTCCCTCTTGACCCCCTCGCCACATCATCTGCCCCACAGCCCAGGAGACGAGAGAGATTTTCTACCTACATTACTCTTTTCAACTTCTATATTGTATATCCTTGTGTGAGACCAATCCAGTATGCTAAATGTTTCTTAGTTTTTCTTGCTTGTTTTCAGCATAACTATATGTGTCGTTACATTAAGTGAAAAGTTTGATGTTTATCCCCGTTTTGTTACCTAAATTACTCTGATTTTGATAGACGAAAGGCAGGATGTTACACCCGACTAGTATTCCCTGACGGACTGGTGCTTGGGCGTGTTCTACTGTCTTTGTGTCTCAGTTCATCCTTCCTGACGACAGTGACTGACAAGTGTCTAAGAACATACAGCGGACTTTAAATAGACTGGGTCAAAGGGGATAGCAAGACTTATTTTTTGACCTGTGCAGTGTGATTAAGTACGGGGGACACAATTGCTATTACCGTGGTAATAACCTCTATATTTGTTACGACCCAACCCTGAACCATTGGTGTCGGATGCAGACAACATACTATGGTAAGTGGTGCCCATCGTCCCTTTTATGTTGTTTTGGGGGTTGACCTGACTGATACAGACTCTAAAGGAATTATTAAAATTAATGTCCTTGAGAGGGCGTTAACTACCTCTACACCCTCTGTAGCACCTAAAGTACCACCCCACCTCGGTGGTGTTTCAAAGGCTCTCACATCTGTGCGTGCTAATGACATCACCACCGAAGGCCTGGTAACTTTGACATTAGGAGCGGGTGCAGACAACCTGTGGCTCAGGTGGATGCCAAAACCTGGGTGACTGTGTTGCTTCTTCCGATGGACGTCCCTTTTCCCACACTTACCCCGCCCCTTTTAAGTTGACTGACATGTGTACCCTTCTGTTGACAATGCCACCCGACTTCTTCCCTTTGTGGCCCAAAAGCTGAATTACACGTGTTTTCAAATTACAGGACCCTCTTCGTCCCCCAACAAATTGGGTGACATTAACCATTACTGGTGCACCACACTGACAGATGGCTCTAGGATAGGCCCTTGGGCACGAGCTGACTTATTCTGGTGTTGTGAGGAGCACAGATTGTACATTAGAATCCCGACGTCAGCCGTTGGGCTTTGTGCTATGGTTAGACTGGTGACCCCAGTCACCAAATTAACACCCCTTGGAACTCCTGTTTCAGCGGCCTCTCTAACTCCCCGCCGCCATTGAGACTAACCAACCTGACTCGTGACACAGTTGAGGGACTTGCTGAACAACCTCCCTCAAGACCATCCAGAACCGCACAGCCCCTTGTGCTAAGTGTCACTAAAGGGGGTCTAGCAAAGTGGTAACTTTAAGACTTTAATGTGGGGCGTGCTTTATAAGTTTTGTACAAGTAATAAAGATCTTATTAGAAGATCTTAAAGGGGGACTTGTGGGAAGCAGATCAGAATCATATCCATATTTAAGTGTTACTTCTTTCTAAACTCCTATAGTCATATAAAGAACACCTAGTATTCTTCCTTCTTTTGAGTCTCATAGTAAGGTGTCGGCCTTCTAGATTGGAATGTGTCAGAGTAGAGATAACTCGGAGTAGTCTAACCAAAGGGAGTGGGGGCGAGGGACAGAGGGAAGATCATGGGACTTCCGGGGGTTTGAGGGGAGACCGATCTGGACCGGGCTGGGGAACGCTTGTGTGCTGGGTTGGTCTCAGGTTTGTCCTCTAAGCTTTGAGAATAAACTACAAAATACCAAATATTGCCTGGTGATTGAATATAAACATCAGCTTATTGCCATAAAAAGAATCTGGGAGAGACTAGCAATTTGAATTCCCCATTGGAGGAACGCTGGTCGACGCAACAAACATAATAATGACATATTTAAGTATATTTGTTATATAACATAATATTTGTCACGACTTGGTCTCTGGCGTGGTTTGTTCTCCCGTGGTGCAAATGAATTGGACCGGACATGGCGTGCAGGGGAGGACATGATTAATATTTAAACTCAAAAAAGCTCAAAAAAGGTATAAACAAAAAGCGCTCACAGCGGAGGTAAAAACTTGACTATGAAAACAAAAGGCACGCACAAAGGCGGAAGTACAAAACTTGGCTATAAACACAAAACTTGCACAAAGGCAGAAACTATGAACAATGAAACAAAAACACTAACTGGGGCATTAATAAACAAAAACTTACTTGGCATGGAAAGATCAGCATGGACTATGGAAGCATGGGTAAAAGTTATCAAGTGAAGAGAAGGTGATGTTGCCAGGAAGACAGCCTGGCAACTGGGAGCTTAAATAGTGACATGATTAGTGACAGCAGGTGTGTGACTCAAAATGTGAAAACGTGAGACAGGTGCGTGACATGAGGATGTGAACCAGGTGAAACTAATGGTTACTATAGTGACAAAGCAAGGGAGTGAAAACAAGAACTAAAAAGTGTCCAAAAACCAAGCAAAACATGGCCAAACAAACACATGATCAACACAGACATGACAATATTGAGGTATTTAAATGTATTTATTATTATATTTGCCTACTATTAAATAAAGTTAGAGTTAGTGAAAGTCACACACAAACTAGGTGTGGTGAAATTACTCTCTGCATTTGACCCATCCTCTTGTTCCACCCCCTGGGAGGTGAGGGGAGCAGTGAGCAGCAGCGGTGGCCGCGCTCAGGAATCATTTTGGTGATTTAACCCCCAATTCCAACCCCTTGATGCTGAGTGCCAAGCAAGGAGGCAATGGGTCCCATTTTTATAGTCTTTGGTATGACTCGACCGGGGTTTGAACTCACGACCTACTGATCTCAGGACGGACACTCCAACCACAAGGCCACTGAGCAGGTCTTTAAAAATTTAACTAGCAATAATCGCGCCTCGGATAAACCTCATAGGCTACGATACTGCCACTGTGTAAAGCTGATATACATCTCCCGGAGATGGGTCAGCATCAACGAAGATGATCTCCG
Source organism: Entelurus aequoreus (assembly GCF_033978785.1). Classification (NCBI taxonomy): domain Eukaryota; kingdom Metazoa; phylum Chordata; class Actinopteri; order Syngnathiformes; family Syngnathidae; genus Entelurus; species Entelurus aequoreus. Next base: position 90,438,342 of record NC_084734.1, on the reverse strand, counting down.
TTGATGCTGACTCACTCAATCACTCTGCATACTGAGGCTTTCAACCAGGAGAAGATGTCATCAGATGGTGTCCAATTTTAACGGGGCGTTTCAAACCTGAACCGTGATGCCCTCCAGTCGACTTGTCGGCAGAGATGGCCAGTGACTCCCCATCTCCTACTGGTTGCTAGCTCAGCCCCTCCCTCCTATTCTGGAGGCAGAAAGACACTCATTCTGCTGCCTGCTAGCCTGCGATCAGCTGTCTTCCTCTACCTTCCTGCAATTCCCAGGTCTGGTGTACGCCTTTTTCATGGCAAAGTTGAGATGTATCAAGAGTCAACTTGACGTGGAAATGTGCGCTGCCTCATGCCAACTTCAGGCTTCTGGTAAACACATTTCTACAGGCTGTGTATACTTTGGTAACACACAGAGGTGGCCGTCCAGGCTTTGCAAACGTTTGATTTCAACAATGTAAAAAGATCCAGGCAAGGATACAAAATTCACTTTTAGCCAATGTGTTTAATGCTTCATATTCATGTGAACATTTGTGAGCATGTATGGTTATTTATGTAGGCAAACATTTTGCCACCTAACGTGTTTTCCTTGCTACTTTGCATCCTGCCAGTATGTGCACCATTCCTTCCCTCTTGGTAGCCTTATTCCCCTTTTGTGGGGGGTTGTTGCTGATAGAAGGGTGTCGTACAATGAATGGAGGACAGACATGTTAAAGGGCTTCAGTTTTTTGCTTCAGCAGGTCCCTTTTTGTCCAGACTCCTTGTGATCCGTGTTCGACCCTGGTTCTGCACCTTTTTCCCTCCAGGTGTTGGACATCGACTTGGGTCATGTCCCACCTCTGTCTTGGGTCTGCTTTCCCTGAATTCTGGAAGTGGGAGTAATTAAGTCCTTTCCTCTCTACACATGGGTTTCATGTTGATTTATTTAAGTTTCAGTGGCGTCTGACAGTCAGTAAGATAAGACTGTGTAGGAAAACTTTGTATGGGGGCACTGGGTATCAGGGGGAGAGTTAATAAAGGGACACCAGATCTACTACAGCCCTGTGTTGGTTCGCCTTCATTGTAAACAACTTAACATATTATAACCACTCGACATGGTGTCTGCAGCAGCAAGTTTGCATGGCAGTAAATATCAGTACTTTGAACCCCGTTTGTTGTTTTGAATTGTGAGTGTATCTTCACCGATGCTTTAACATTTAGCCGTCGGACTAACATCACAACAGTGCCATGAATCGGTTTCAAGTTCTCCCACCGGAGAAGTTCTCATTCAAGTCAGACGACTGTCCAAAATGGATTAAACACTTTGAAAGGTTTCGGATTGCATCGGGATTGGAGACACAGTCTACCGAGAACCAGGTTAATACTTTAATTCAGAGGCGGAAGACATACTTGATTCAAAGAGCTATGTTTGATTAGAGGCTTCAAGAAATGGACAAAACTGTGGACTGCTTTATAACGGCATTGCATTGTTTGGCTTAGCATTGTGCATAAATTGAGCTGCATAATGAGGTCAGAGACAGAACCATTCTCATGGCCTCAGAATAGGTTGGTTTACACAGAAATTAACACAGAAATTACAATGTACCTTATTGCACTACAAATGGAGCAATTAAAATACCAATAGGAATAACAATATTGATAAAGAATAATAATGATTACCTCTATTATCAACATTACAATCGCTTCAACAATACATAAATGTAATGTATACTCTAATTACAAAAGAAAGCAAATAAAGAGGTGTGTTAGTATATATGTGTGAATGTGTACATGTATTTACGTATGTATATATGTATGAGCATAGGTATGCATGTATGTTTGTATGTTCAGTATATTTGTCTCCCAGTGTGTATGAGCCAAAGTATGGCCCCAGCCACCCAGAAAGCCCCGCCCAAAACAGCGGATGCGGACCACCGGCCCCACGCAGGCCACTGTTGTACTGTTTTTAGCAGATTCATACCCAAGAAGATAACATGACACAGGATAGGGCAGATGGTATAACCTGTTACATTTTTCAAGGTCCTGCCACTGCGTAGTTTTTCCTTGTCGTACCTTGAATCCTCCAAAGAAGCTGCTAATCTTTCCCGTGATGTGGTGCTAAATAGCAGCGTTGATGAGGCCATGCGAGATTGATCCATATGCCTCAGCTAAGTCGAGCCAGACAACCGTTAAATTTCCTCTACTCTCCTTTGCCTCCCGAATCAGGTGGTTGAGAATGCCCGTATGTTTCAATCACCCGGGGAAACCTAGAATTCCACCCTTCTAGACTGATTTGTTCTACATAAAATTTAAGTATTTAAATATATTTATTATTGTGTTTTTCATATTAAATTTTGAAGTATTTAAATGTTTTTTTATTGTATTATCCTACCTAATATTCAAGTATAAATATATGTATTATTACAGTTCTTATATTACATGATAAAGTATTTAAATATACGTATTGATACACTTATTATATTACATAATGGTGAAGTATTTAAGTATATGAATCATTACATTTATTATATTTATGGCTTTCAAATGATTTTTCTAATCAGACTAATCACATTCGGGGCGGTATAGCTCGGTTGGTAGAGTGGCCGTGCCAGCAACTTGAGGGTTGCAGGTTCGATCCCCGCTTCCGCCATCCTAGTCACTGCCGTTGTGTCCTTGGGCAAGACACTTTACCCACCTGCTCCCAGTGCCACCCACACTGGTTTAAATGTAACTTAGATATTGGGTTTCACAATGTAAAGCGCTTTGAGTCACTTGAGAAAAAGCGCTATATAAATATAATTCACTTCACTTCACTTCACATTTCGGATTAATCACAGGTGATTACTCAAATATTTGTACACAAAGGCAATTTCATTGCAAGACTGTCATCCAGAAACGTTTTTAAATGTTTTACTTGAATGCATGTCATTTTTTGTGCACAAAACTTTGAATTGTTTTTTTCAGGCTGTATTTTGGAGTGAAATTTGCCAGCCAGCACACCAGTCGGAGTCGCCTCACTCAGTTTGTATTGACTTATTCATTGATCTGAACACTGACCGTATAGCTGTAAAGGTAAAGAGCTTGTACGGTCAAAATTAATTGCATGATTAATCTAAGTGTGTTCATGATTAATGCGATCATTTTTGGGGGAATATCACATGAGTTAACTCGCTAATTTTGACTGCCCTAATTACACTCCATTATATTAAAGTATTTAAATATATTTATTATTATATTTATTATATTACATATTATTGAAGTTTTTAAATGTATTTATCATTTTATCAGTTTACATAATATTGATGTATTTAGATATTCGGATAATTATTTTTATTTTATTATATAACATTGAAGTATTTAAATACATTTATTATATTGCATAATATTGACATATCTTAAATATATTTATTATACTGTACAATATCAAAATATTTAAATATGTGTATTGTAATATTTGTGTGTTATAAATACTTACATCCATTTTTCGTCATGTTAGACAGAATTAATCCCACAATCCTTTGCTATGTGACCAGTGATCACGAACAATAACTACTTCATACCACAATATTGGACTTGATACATAACTAAGTCAGTGATCCCAATCATCTTTTTAATCATCTTGATTCAGAATCATCAAAGTAAAAGTGTTTACCTGTTTTAATGACAATATTTGGTGTGTTGTGTTAATGCCTGAATATCGATGTAAACCAGTGGCGGGCCGTGCATTTCCCACCTAGGCCTTCAGTGATGTCCGACTTCAAAGATCACCTCTCAAAATACCATAATTTATGTCACCACATGACCATTGCTGGAGAAATACTATACAGAAACACATTTACGCACTACTGGACATTGAACCACCACCAACAGTGTACATAACGGGTTATTTTCTGGCGCATTTAAAAATCAATAAACCCGCATCAGCAATCAAAACATATCTTAATGTCGTACCGTCAAAATTAAAATGGCAAAAAACATATTAAACGTGAAAAAAATAAATAAATAAAATATCCTAACTCACAATCTTTAGAACCCATTTGAGCTTCTGGGGTTTGCCGACATCGTCTCACAAGATGTAGTTTCTCTTTAAGTATCCTTCTTGAAAATGGCCTTGCAAATATGTGTTGTCTTGTCTGAACATAAAATATGCAGACGAGTCGTGTTGGCTGAGTTCTTAAAGTTTACTCCACAGTGTGCTCATCAAAAACATCCCGCTGCCGGCATGGCTTAACGCGGCTACTGCGCATGCTCTTCACTACTGTGGCATGCTGGGTAATGGAGTTCTTATGTTACATAGCTCATAACATCACTATATATATATCTGTCTTAGGCCAGCTTGAAGGCCTTACTTACAACAACTCGTGATCTGATTGGCTATGGCAACTGTCTGTCAACTGTATGTGTCCGTTCACTTACAGTGCACAGACGCCAACATTGTTGATTCTGAAGGCTTCGGGCAGATTTGGTACAGCATGGCAACATAAACTGGCTGAATTCTGATTGGATAAAAACTCTATAACCTAAAAACAACAGCACTGGAAGGAGCATAATATGACATGAAGAGAATATGAATACTTTTAGATATTTAGGGAAAGTAAATAAAAAATGACTTTTATCTTTAATTATGATCATGATTTCTGGTTATGTTAGGCCAGCAGTGAAGGCCTTGCTGGCCTTGACGGCACAACACTGATGGAAACGTGCTAATAATGCAATGCAATGATTTGCTGAGGTTACAATCAGCACGTTAAGGTTGACGTGTGGATGCTTTCACACACTTGATATCCCATCGAAGTCAAGATGCCGCTTTAAAGATTTATCCTAATAGAATATTGAACAGCAACACACGGATGATCTTTCTAGACGCACACAAACACACACCAAGACATATGGATGCTGCAACTGTGGCCTCGCTGGTGGATTTACTTAAGGTACGGTAGGTACTTAACACAGGAGGGACAGAAATCACTTCCCCTGGGAGCTTTTATGTAGTGTGTGTCTGTGTGCGTTTGTGTGTGTGTGTGTGTGTGCAGAGTGTTGAAAAGAGATAGTCGCCATTGTCAGCAGCCTAGCTTTCTGATTTCTGAGTGTGACTTAAGCCTGAGGCAGTGTGTTAACAACTCTGGCCTCCCTGTGTTGATTTAATGTGGGGAATTGGCTGGCGCTGTATTGAATCAGACTGGCGGCCATATTGTTGAGCTGCAGGGGATTACACGTTTAGCAGCTAGTGATCGGGCTTGGGTTATAGCAGCATTCTTATCAGCCACATTCGCTGCCACATTCACAAGGCTCCAATACGCCTTAATTGGATTTCTTTTTAGAGACAGAGAGGCTCAGACGGCTCATGGCATTCAATTTACCACCTCTCGTGTCAACGTTTAGATCCCTCACCCCCTTTTCTCCTCGGCCGCAGAAAGGAGGCATCTTCACGCCACAAAAGAAAACTTGCAAAAAAACCATATTCATCACGGCTCCCTTCTTCCGGCGCGCTCTTCGCCGTGTCAGTTATTATATCATTTCAATGAATACTTGCGAGGAAATGAGCTTATCTCAGTGGCAAAATATCTACTTCTTTCAGGCATTGATTTAGTGCGTTTAAAGCCCACGGCGAGGGCAGCCAGACTGTCAGCTTTGTGCCGCGGTAAAGTAATGATGCTATCTGTTTCACGCTAAAATACTGATAAATGGACAGATGAGTGGGGGGTGAGGAAAGAGACGGGGCCAGCGAGACGGAGGAGAGAATAGGTGGGATGAAAATAGGAAGCAACAGGGGAGAGAAGAGAAACATAAATAAACAAAAACAAACAAAGGAGAGAGATGGGATGAAAATGTAAACACAACGTAATTGTAGGGATGGGTACCATATTCAGTACTTTTATAGATACCTGCCGAATTCCACGAGTCATTCAAAATCAAATATTTTGATACCTTTGTTTCACATGACGTCACGTCCAGTTGCAAGCCCAAAACACGCAGTCAAACACTCATTCATCTCGACTTCACTGCTTAGTTAATGAGTTAGTTAGTTCAATTTAATGAAACTTTCAAGAAAAGTCAGAAATGTGATAAGAAAGAAGTGAATACATTTTGGGGATGATCCTGACCTGAGGATGATACTGATTGAAGATGATTTAAAAAAATGTTTTACTATTGGGATATAAGGCCTGGTGGAGGTCTGTGCTCTCTAAGTGCTTTTATTATGCAGGTATCCTGTTTATATGCATATATGTATATGTATACATATCTATATATACACACACAGTAGATTTCGATTGCGACTGTATATATATATATATATATATATATATATATATATATATATATATACAGTCGCAATCGAAATCTACTGTGTGTGTATATATAGATATGTATACATATACATGTATATATATATATATATATATATATATATATATATATATATATATATATATATATATATATATATATATATATATATATATATATGTATATATATATATATATATATATATATATATATATATATATATATATATATATATGTATATATATATATATATATATATATTGATTGTGACTGTATATATATATATATGTATATATATATATATATATATATATATATATACATATATATATATATATATATATACACAGTATATATATATATACAGTCACAATCAATATATATATATATATATATATATATACATATATATATACAGTCGCAATATATATATATATATATATATATATATATATATATATATATATATATATATATATATTTATATATATATATATATATATATATATATATATATATATATATATATATATATATATATATATATATATATATAGTCACAATCAATATATATATATATATATATATATATATATATATATATATATATATATATATATATATATATATATATATATATATATATATACATACATATATATATATATATATATATATATATATATATATATATATATATATATATATATATATATATATATATATATATATATATATATATATATATATATACTACCGTTCAAAAGTTTGGGGTCACATTGAAATGTCCTTATTTTTGAAGGAAAGGCACTGTACTTTTCAATGAAGATAACTTTAAACTAGTCTTAACTTTAAAGAAATACAATTTATACATTGCTAATGTGGTAAATGACTATTCTAGCTGCAAATGTCTGGTTTTTGGTGCAATATCTACATAGGTGTATAGAGGCCCATTTCCAGCAACTATCACTCCAGTGTTGTAATGGTACAATGTGTTTGCTCATTGGCTCAGAAGGCTAATTGATGATTAGAAAACCCTTGTGCAATCATGTTCACACATCTGAAAACAGTTTAGCTCGCTACAGAAGCTACAAAACTGACCTTGATTTGAGCAGATTGAGTTTCTGGAGCATCACATTTGTGGGGTCAATTAAACGCTCAAAATGGCCAGAAAAAGAGAACTTTCATCTGAAACTCGACAGTCTATTCTTGTTCTTAGAAATGAAGGCTATTCCACAAAATTGTTTGGTTGACCCCAAACTTTTGAACGGTAGTATATATATATATATATATATATATATATATATATATATATATATATATATATATATATATATATATATATATATATATATGTATACATATAAATATATATATATATATTTACAGTCACGATCAACAGTTTACATACACTTGTAAAGAATGGCTGTACGCGTGGTGTTCCTGGGATTAAAGGCCTCACCTTTTCTCCTCCAAACATATTGCTGGGTATTGTGGCCAAAGAGCTAAATTTTTGTTTCATGTGACCACAGAACGTTCCTCCAGAAGGTCTTATCTTTGTCCATGTGATGTCAGATGAAAAAAAATTGAGCTGTTTGGCCACAATACCCAGCAATATGTTTGAAGGAGAAAAGGTGAGGCCTTTAATCCCAAGAACACCACACCTACCGTCAAACATGGTGGTGGTAGTATTATGCTCTCAGCCTGTTTTGCTGTCAATGGAACTGGTGCTTTACAGAGAGTAAATGGGACAATGAAAAAGGAAGATTACCTCCAAATTCTTCAGGACAACCTAAAATCATCAGCCTGGAGGTTGGGTCTTGGGCGCAGTTGGGTGTTCCAACAGGACAATGACCCCAAACACACGTCAAAAGTGGTAAAAGAATGGCTAAACCAGGCTAGAATTAAGGTTTTAGAATGACCTTCCCAGAGTCCTAACTAAAACGTGTGGACAATGCTGAAGAAACAAGTCTATGTCAGAAAACCAACATATTTAGCTGAACTGCACCAATTTTGTCAAGAGGAGTGGTCAAAAATTCAACCAGAAGCTTGTCAGAAGCTTGTGGATGGCTACTAAAAGCGCCTTATTGCAGTGAAACTTGCCAAGGGACATGTAACCAAATATTAACATTGCTGTATGTATACTTTTGACTCAGCAGATTTGGTCACATTTTCACTAGACCCATAATAAATTCATAAAAGAACCAAACTTCATGAATGTTTTTGTGACCAACAAGTATGTGCTCCAATCACTCTGTCACAAAAAAATTAGAGTTGTATATATATATATATATATATATATATATATATATATATATATATATATATATATATGGGCAGCACGGTGGAAGAGGGGTTAGTGCGTCTGCCTCACAAAACGAAGGTCCTGAGTAGTCCTGAGTTCAATCCCGGGCTCAGGATCTTTCTGTGTGGAGTTTGCATGTTCTCCCCGTGACTGCGTGGGTTCCCTCCGGGTACTCCGGCTTCCTCCCACCTCCAAAGACATGCACCTGGGGATAAGTTGATTGGCAGCACTAAATTGGACCTAGTGTTTGAATGTGAGTGTGAATGTTGTCTGTCTATCTGTGTTGGCCCTGTGATGAGGTGGCGACTTGTCCAGGGTGTATCCCGCCTTCCGCCCGATTGTAGCTGAGATAGGCGCCAGCGCCCCCCGCGACCCCGAAGGGAATAAGCGGTAGAAAATGGATGGATGGATGGATATATATATATATATATATATATATATATATATATATATATATATATATATATATATATATATATATATATATATATATATATATAAAATTAAGGCTGTTAATGTGATAACTATAATTTCCTTTAACAGCGTTAATTCTTTTGACGCAATTACCTGTGTGTCCATTCCGTAGCATGGAAAAATTTAGCTGCGTTCAATTACCGTTGAGCCAATGGTTGAGCCAACCTTAACAATCTTTTACACATAATTACTGTACATTTTTACAGGAAAATTCTGGTGAATAAGGTACCTGTTTTTACCGTAAACTCTACAAAAAAAACATGTTACTGCTTTTTCTTTTACAATAAAATACTGGTGACCGAGTTGCCAGTATTTTACCATAAAATATATATTTTTTTAACAAAGTAGATACAACTGTTTTGAGCAAATAAATGACTTGCATTTGAGTAAAACATCTAAAAACGATTCCTGCATGACACTCTGAGAACACATGTATATATATATATATATATATATATATATATATATATATATATATATATATATATATATATATATATATATATATATATATATATATATATATATATATATTGAAGTATTTAAATATATATATATATATATATATATATATATATATATATATATATATATATATATATATATATATATATATATATATATATATATATATATATATGTTTTTTACTTCATCGCTTTAATTGTTGTTATTTTATTAATTTAATTAGTTTTTATTTTCTCTTGTTTAACTCCAATTCACCTATAATTTATATTTTTGTTTATTTTGTTTATTTTGCACTCTTTTTTTATTTTATTCTTATCAGTGCACAAGGTAAATTATGTCAGTTTTTACTTATTTATTTAATTACTGACTTTGAATCTGTTATTTTATTTTTTTTCCTTTCAATCGTTACTACAATTTTTCAAAGTTACATTGAACAAGCTTGTTTGAGTCAACATGTTTTTTTAAATCCATTTAAATTTAAGATGATGGAAACAATGTAGATTGGTCCAAGATCTCCTCCGAAGCCATCCAGAACTGGTCGTCATGGCTTTTCCTAACTCCTCCCTTGTTTGAGTTTTTAAAAAGATTTTTAATGAGATAAACAAA